>NC_091679.1:44299490-44599490 GCF_030179915.1 Drosophila takahashii | reverse complement strand
GTGACCCTGATCAAGAATATATATACTTTATGGGGTCGGAAACGCTTCCTTCTAGCTGTTACATACTTTTGCACGAATCTAGTATACCCTTTTACTCTACGAGTAACGGGTATAAAAACTTGCTTCTTTATTCCTTTTTTCCCCATGTAAAACAAACAGAAACCGGAGAAGCCCGTTTACAGCATCTGCCGCAATCCTTTTTCTTTGCTACTCCCTCTACTATTAATTTTTTTGTCCTATTTGTCAATACCTTGTTTACCCTACTGCACCTAAAACTTCTCTTCTTCCTCCTCCTGATCCCCACTTTTATTTTTAATTCTCACATTGAAAAGAATGAGGTGGAGGAGTAGAACCCGAACCTTTATTTTCTGCTCCTCTGCCAACTGCTGGTTCTCGTCGTTACCCTGTTACTTTTCTTGCCAAATTTGCTGCATTCTCTGGGGGTCACCTATTGTTTCTCCCAAATATTTAAATATTTAAACAAATATTTAATACCTATTAACTTTTTTCGTAATATTTGTATTTCGAAAACGCTGTAGTCAAGCACCCAGACTATCAAATACCCATTACTCAGTTAGAGAAGGTCCCAGAGAGATGAAGATGAGCATGCAGCTGAAACAATCTTGCGCCTCGTATTATGCCCAGGAATATGACAATTTAGCTGGTTGGAGCCTGTTTGACAATTATTACAGTTGATTTTACCAAGTTTTTTTTTTGTGTGTAGTGATACTGAAAAACCTTTATTTTTGTATAAGATTCTTTTTCAAATTTCCCGCCCTGAAACATCAGTATTCTGGCCGAAACGGTGAAAATATTAATACAAAAACAGAGTGTCATAACTTGCTAAGCCTGTAATTTAATTCCCTTTTTAATTTGAATAATTTTTGCAAAAAGTTATGATGTTACCCTTTATAGAAAATTCGAAAAGTTATCAAAAAATACATTTATCAAATATTAATGGGTATCGTATGTTAAGCTTGCTATCTGCTTAAAAAAGTCATACGTTTAACTGTCGACCTTGATTTGTTAAAAATACAACTGTCAGTTGTAAATTTAATAAAATTTACACTGGGCCACGTCATTGATAAAGTAAAATAAAATACATTTTCTCGGTGGAAACTTATAATTTACAAAGAGTTCTAGATTCAAATTTATGACCTATAGGTGATACGGTAGCCAATAAATCAGTTGACCGGAAATTAACGGTTGTAAAGTGATTTTAAGAGATTCATATATTGAGATGTCATCGGATGGAACTGGACTCCAAGATTCCGTGCATCGACATCGTCCCCCAGGTATGGCCCTTAATATAGTATTTATTTACGACTGAAAAACCGCAAAAAAGTTTATTTTTTACTAAAACGCCATTTATAACATCCTTGTAAAGTGTCAGAAATTATTAAAACGCCATATAGACCAGTTCTGTAAAATGTCGACTACGAACACGCCATCTGTAATTCCGTCGGGAAGAAGAAAAAAAAAGACAGCGTTCGGCAAGTTGGCAAATCGCCCTATGTACCATTTTTGCTAGTATTGTGACAGCGCCAAATACACCGAAGGATCAGTTTTCTTCGAGTATTGTTTTGCAGGACAATACAAAGACCAATACTAGGACAACTATTTGTTTATTGGGAGTAATACCTCCATCTCGGTCGCCCACCGCCTTGGTGGAGGGGTTGACTGATATCCCGATCCTTCACTTTTGTGAATTGGTTTGCTTCTCTGTGTGGACCGGGACTTTATTTTTGTATAATTTCTGGTACCTCCTTCCAAGGATTAGGGGTATTGGTAGACGTAAAACACACAGCAAGCACCTTCTGTCAGACGCGCTGCAGCTCCCCCTATTGGGCTGACTGTCAGGTAGCACTATGGTGCATTTGTCTACATTGACCACAAATGACGTACAGGCCTTTTTTAGATTTGACTCGAAAGTGAATTCGTTAAAATGGTCTGATTTCTTTTAGCATAATATAATTTTCCTTTTGGTGTAAAACTAAACAGGCGACTGCAAGGGCAATATCTTGGGGAGAGCCCAAAATATTGGGTAAAATTTTCAGCCAAAGGGCGAATAAATAATCGGCGCGCTATTAATTTGTATCAATGCCTATTAGCAATGTATACATTTAATAGATAAACTCAAAGAAACAAGCCAACGCTAGTCTTAAAAATAATTGCAATATAATTGTGTATTTTAGACAGCTGTTTTATGGCAGGACAGTCAAATTTGTACGTTTAGCGCTACAAAATACTGAAGAAAAAGGGTTGGGGGGGTCACGTAATTTAAATTTAATTTAATTAAAAAAAAAAAACGAAATTTTTTTTTTGCTGAATCCTAATGTATATCCCCTAGAGAACATCTTCCCAAATTTTCATAGAGATGCAAATAATAGTTCGATAGGAAAACAGCGTTTTGACGCGCTCGACTTCAATAGTTGCATATACTCAACGTAAAACTTTGAATTCGATTATCTCAAAGTCGTGTTTTTCCAAAAGTGCCTTCGCTGTGACCACGATTGCACAAGAACTATTTGATCGATCTTCTTCAATTTTTTTTTAAATTATTCGTAATGATTGTGCCGAGTTCGTGAACGATTCAGTTTTTATGCGACAATTTTGATTTTGCAGATCAGAATTTTTTAATAACATTTTTAGAACTCGAAAAATTAACTTTTTGGAAAAATTGTTTCTGTATGCAGAAAAAAACAAATATTCTTGAAAATAATCGTTCACGAACTGGAAATAATACTATACTAATAAAATTTTTTTGGTTTTTTGATATCAGTTGACCTGCTGGACTTCCATCGTGGTCACCGCAAGCCGCTATAAAAAAAAGGGTTTCGAAAGAATTGTCATAACCCCTTTTACCCTGCGTTTGTCCGTTCCAGGGTTGAGTATGCTTCCTTTATTTGGAATCCCTCAGGAAGTGTCCAGATCAATAGGCTTGAGAGGTTGCAGAAAAAGTTTTTAAAGTTTGCATTGCAATCCTTGCATTTTACTGAACCGGCTCCGCCCTATGCTAACCAGTGTTCCCTGCTGCACACTTGTTCCTTGAAGGATCGCCGTGCAATTGCAGGACTTTTTCTCCTTAATGATCTACTGGTAGGTAATATTGATTGTCCTTGTCTGTTGGGATGCATTAATTTTAATGCTCCTGCTAGGAATCTTCCTACCTTGGTACCATTTCTGGAACGTGCTGTCAGGACAAATTATGCTCGCAATGAGCCATTACTAAGGTCTCTTAGAATGTTCAATTCCTTGCCTACAAACAGATTCTGCTGGGGGGCCAAGAAAGAACTATTAAGGCAAACCCTTAGGGAATATTTTTTAATTAATGTTCAATAATAGATTTAAGTTAAGTTGTAGCCAGATAAGGATTTATCCGTTGGCGATATAAATAAATATAAATAAATTATTCATATTTTTTCAAGAACAAAGAATTGTTGTTTCGATAAAAACATGTACTATCAATAAATAATAACTTCACTGTCATAAAATAATTGCTATACACCTGAAAAAAATCCAAAGTTTCCTCAATTTTTTCGCTCAAAAAAGGTATATAACCTCTTAACAATTAGTTTTCATGCTGGTAAACTTAAATTCGTCTTGCGCATACTATATATGAGAATTATACGGATCGGACAACTATATTATATAGCTGCCATAGGATCGGTCTAAATATCTTTGATGTTTTTGGAGATAAATGCACATAATTTGATAATAATTTTAATAAAAAACGCTCATTACTCTTTTACCCACCACTGCAAACAATAGGACTAAATTTAAGGTTATGGTATAAAAAATTAAATTACAAGCTATACATTATAACAAGAATTGAATACCCTACAAATGCCAAAAGATTTTTAAAGTAAGATCCGCTAGACTTACAAATGTTAAAAAAGGCTTTTTTCCATTAAAAGATTTGTAATGTCACATAGTGAAAAGGTTCTGAGGATCATAATAGTCGCACCTCGACGGAGTCTCTTCGTGCGCTCCAAACGCAACCGTGGAAACCCTTACACCCAGCCCAAGATTTTCTCGGCTTTCCTAGAAGAACCTACGCAGTCCAGTAACTCTCCGCCACTTTACTTTACTTCCGTGCACGTAGTCGTGTATGTGTGCGTTCATCTTCATCAACGTTTCTCGTCATGTTGTGGTATATCCATTTAAGTTTTTAACTCGTGTTTTATGTACTTTCGCAAAAATTTGATGTCCGCACGCAATAGGGCGTTTGCTCCCTTGCCTTTCCTTTTCTTACCTTCGAAATTCTGAATCGCAGAGTCCAGCCATCATTTTATTGCACTTGAAAACTTAATTAGGCCAAAATGCGGTGCGAACGCCTATTGATGGAAGCGAGTATTTTTGTTTCGCAAGCTGTGCGGGATTTTTATTACACGCATCAAATGTAATTTGTTACAAATTTGATGGTGAGTGTGTTTCTATCTTCTTAAAAACGGCATAAATGAAAAAGTTGTTGGTTAGCTGTGGGGGTTGGTGGAGCTTCATCACCATCATTTAAATGCGCTGCAGGTTTTATGATCGGTCAACTTTTGATTTATTCTGAATGGTGGTTTTATAACTATAACACATTCTTTTAGATTAGAAACCTGAGGAATTTCTTCATCCCCTTAACTTCAGTTATAGGACGCCCTATTGCGTCCGTCCAGTAATGAAAGAAAAAAAGAAACGATTTTATTTATTTAGTTTTCTTCAAATATTTCCTTATGTACTTAAAAGCATTTTGTTCTTTATTTTTAAAAATACTTTGGCGTATGTTAAAAAAAATTTATTAAATAAAATTCAGTAATTTTAAGTCGAAAGTAGTTAAAGAAAACTAACAAAACAAATCGTTCCTATTATTTTATTTTCCCTCTTGCGTCGTTATTAAAATCAATTGATGTAGAACAAGAGTCAAAGGTCAGTGGGTTTTAGTGCAACGCGTAAAACGATTGCTTGCGATTAGTTGTAATTGAATGTAATTGTTAAAATGTTCGGTAGCGTCAAATGTCTTTAATTTTCATGATAAATAATAAGGGATGACTTCTACAACGATAACGAAACAAACAAACTGATTTTTGTGTTAAACTTCTCGTTTTTATTTTCCCTGCAATTATTTTGTGAAGAATTTTCTTTTTCGTTTCACAGTTGGTAAGTGGATAAAATCCATAGCCTAAGGTTATTTCGGTGGTTGGCTTGCTTGCTTCGTTAGCAAATAGAGAATTTGCATCAAGAAATATAAACATTTTGTTTTTCCTGATTGGTGTTGATGTTATTTTTTTTTTTTTACCTAGTTTAGTGTCATCTTTGCGCATATCTAACAAGTTAAGCGACAAGTTTGGCCCCTTGAGGAGGGTACAAAAATTTATTATTCAAATTTCCGCCGCTGACTTACTTGCATTTGTTTACATTACAGACGCATATTCAGCATTGTTTTAATTCACCTAAAACTACATAAATTTAATTTTACATGCAAAGCGACAACTCACGTGCCCCTGAACGGACGTACGTTTCTTAATTTCCAATAAATATAACTAAGTCTTCGCCTTGTGTGCCAGTATGTGCGAGCTGCTCGTAAAAAGCTACGAAAATGTCGCGAGAGAGAGATACTTTAGTTAAGCTTACTTAATTCAATCAAAAGCACTATATGCTGCCCGATGAATCGTTAGTCGATCGCTAGAGCGCAACAACTACGGTTCATTCGAATTTCAGAACGTCATCTAGCAAATCGTAAAAAATCGCTTTACAAATGATTCTCAATTGGAGTTGCAACTGTGTTGCCATTTTTCTGGCTTGCCTATTAGCTTTGTGTCCCTTTATTTGTGCAAAGTTGCGTAAGTGTTCACCTTCTAAGATAGCTAAGCCTTTGCTTTATTGTGCGATTCGTATGTTCAAATTTATATGTGTTGCGATAAATTAACGCCATTTCATAAAATTTCTGTTAGCGTCCACAATAAGACCATGTGCCCGCGATGATCCCCAATTGGAGCGCTGTATTATTAACGCTGTCTATCAAATAAGGCCACTACTTGTTCACGGAAATCTCGGGGATGGCTATAAAACACCTCCATTGGAGCCATTGGCTTTAGATAATATCGAACTAGGTCGGAGTAGTCAGTTTCAAGCAGTGTTTACGGATCTCGAGGCCAACGGAGGGAGTAACTTTATCATTGACCGTCTTATGTACTGTATTTATGTATTGTTTATATGCAATTTTTCTTCTAAGCTATTCTTCTTTTGCATGAAGCGCCAAGCCGTTGGATATTTCGTATGATCTTTGGATTACACTGCCGCGGATCGACTTCAGAGGAAAGTATTCTCTGCATCTTAATTTGCTACTCCTAGATATAAAAGGCAAGGGAAACATGCAGGGATATTGTGGTAGGTTGTAATTTTAAACATTAAAACGAAAACCCACAATATTTTTTTCAAAACCAGAAAACGCCAAAGCATCTGTTAAAATGCGTGGTTCCCGATATCTGCGTAATGGTAAAGACTATGTAAAGTTCACCAAAATGACCATGCGAATTGATTTTAAGGACTTTAAATTGAACTTAGAAAACTTGTTCAATGGAGATCGGATTTTGGGAGACGTTGGGAATAGCCTCATCAACAATAATCAGGAGTTGTACTTAAACGAAATTGTGCCAGGCCTTGAACAAGGACTATCAAAAAAGTTTTTAGATGTGGCGAACGAAATACTAGCCACTGCAACCTTCGATGAAATGTTTCCTCCTGGAAGGACTGTCATTAATCCGATTACATATCCGTCACGACTACCATCATTGGGTCTTGGCCCCGCTATCTTTGAGCCTCCCTTTGTGTCGCGAAACCCAGACCGAGGAATTTTAGAAAGTTTATCCCCAAAAAAGTTCCATGAATTAAAGCATGACTAATGTTTACGGTATTATTAGTGCAAATTGTTTTCAAACAAAAAAATCGTTTAAAAATATAAAAAAAATTTTATTTATATTTTTATTTCCTTTTTATTATTAGGGGTGACACAGACACTGTCGACTGTTTTGGGAACGCTTAGTTTGGAAACCAAGCAAACAAAACTTTTAGATTTATGTAGGAGCAAATTTGTTTGCTGTTTTAAGGTATACTTCTTCTTAAATTCTACTATTTGGTTGGTTTAAAACCGTCTCCCCTATTTTGAATCTGTTTCTGGTATACCTTTTTTTTGTTGGTTGAAAATCGTCTTCCATATTTTAAAACCATTTCCGTGACACCGATACTTGCTTCTAGAAGAAAGTTGGTTGTATTTTTTTGTGTATTCCGTATTTGTTTTTTGTTTGAAAAACACGCCAGTAAATCGAAATATATAACTTTTTTTATTTTGGAAATAAACTTTAAATTTTTTAATATTCGAACATCTGCAATAGAAACAATTTTCATGGGTAAATAATCTTCAGCTTGCCGAAGCCAGATTCTTATTACTTTATTGGGAATAAAATATACTAATATGTTTCATTCGTTAAATTACTGTGGTATATTGAATTTTACCACATGCCACTTTTCCTGGGAGCGCTTAGTGGAACAACTCCATTTCCCCTCTCGTGGTTGTGGAGGAGCTGGCAAAACTTTTAATCCGCTACCAAGCCTGTTCCTGGTTTTGCATATTAGGCCTAAACTTTTTAAAACGTGTAGTCACCGCCTAACGGCACCGGAGGGACAGTTTAAAGGGCGCATGTACATATATACATACACTTTTTCCCAGCATTACACCTGTTCAATGGGTCAGGGCGCGCAGTGCTATTTCTTGTTTGCCTCCTCTTGCTTGTGATTAATCACCGGCAGCGACAAAGATGAATTCACAGAGATTTTTTCCCTTAAAAGTTTTTACTTTCGTTGCGGGGGAATGGGCAGTTAATTGCGTTGGATGGACTTGGGTCTTCAAAAAAAGTGTTGCCTCCTTGGTGATATTCAGCTGGCTCTAATTAAATTCATGCGACGCAGCTGTCACTGGCAAGAAAAAAGCATTATCGACTTTTAGGCGCTTAATATTTCAAATGAAAATGTTTTTGATGTAAACAGAGGCAAGTCAAAGGAAAACCTTGGCAACATCTTCAACTTCCGTACTGGCCAATGCCTTGCAAAGTGTCGCCGGCATTAATTTCATTTATTAATTTTTAACTACGCCCGCGCACCAAAATAAAAGGAAGTTTATAAATGGAGAGCTAGCAGGAGGAGCATTACGTAGAGCGTGCACTGGGAGGTGGTTTGAAATCTTTTTCTTTTCTTTCATTGTGCGCGTCCCCATTTTTTGTTGCTTGCTTTTTTCCCAACGCTTTTCTTCTCCGACCTTTTTTGTTAATTTTTTTTAATTCTTTGCTTTTCACTTGAAAGACGCTCAAAATGTGGAGATGTGCCGAGGCCCGCTAATGTCCTTTCTTTTATCATTAGGTAGAAAACGTGGGTGTCTTTTTTGGGGATGGCGGGTGGGTGGTTCGTCTTGGGCGTGGCAAGTCCGTTTTGTTGGACGTAATGGGGGTGATGGGGATACGCAGGTATTTCAGCTGCCATTAGAGAAAAGCCTCACTCTGTCGGCTTAAAGTTCTAAAGTAGCGAATTTCGTAAGCTTGGAAAGGACAACACAGTTAATGTATATGACAAGTAAATATACTTTTAATAATTAATAAGCAATTTATATAAAGCGCTTACTGGTTGGCTAGGGTTGTTATACATCATTGCACCTAAAATGTAACAAGAGGCACAATTTCAGTGCTTAAATATAAATATTATTTAATATTTAAACTGTGCGAAACAAACGATTACAAAACTGGATCTGTCTAACATTGGTTACTTTTCTGGCAATCTGTTTGCACTTTTAATTACAACCAAACTCGCACTGGGGTATACATAGACCAGCGGTCGGCGGCGACCTATTGTGAGCATAGGGAATTGCTCTGCTCATCCGCTGCCCCTCACGGACACTGTAAAACAGCAGTCTGCACACACACATCAATGAGCTGCCCAGTGCAAATTACTCACACATATATAAAACTAAATGTCATCGTATGTGTGTGCCGACCGCTGACATAGACCCACATTTGTCGGCGAGGCGATAAGCTCTTCAAAAGAGGAAAAAGGTGGAAAAAGTTTTATATCCTCGAGAAAAGTGTCCTTCGTTACGATAGCCATTAGCTGTTTTTTATACCCTTGCAGAGGGAAAAATGATTTTAGTCAGAAGATTGAAACGCAGTGAAGGAGACGTTTTCGACCTCATAAAGTATATATATTCTTGATCAGCATCACCCGACGATCTAGCCATCTGTCTGTCCGTCCGTTTCTACGCAAAGTAGTCTAGCTTGCTATCTGGATGAAACTCTCCCAAAAAATAATCTTTCTATTGCAGGTAGTATAAAAGTCGGAACCGGTCGGATCGAACAACTATATTTTAATGCTCCCATAGGAAAAAAAAAACTTAAAAAAATTCTAGCTTCGGTGTTTTTATACCCGTTACTCGTAGAGTAAAAGGGTATATTAGATTCGTGCAAAAGTATGTAACAGGTAGAAGGAAGCGTTTCCGACCCTATAAACTATATATATTCTTGATCAGGATCACTAGCCGAGTCGATCTAGCCATGTCCGTCTGTCTGTCTGTATGAACACTGAGATCTCGGAAACTATAAAAGCTAGAAGATTGACATTTTGCATGCAGATTCTAGGAGTTCCTACGCAGCGCAAGTTTGTTTCAAAAGGGTGCCACGCCACCACTCTAACGCCAACAATCGCTAATATACGATTTTAAAAATTTCAATATTTCGGAAAAGTAAAAATGCAGTTTAATTGTGTTTCTGAATACCTATCGAAATGTAGAAGAAATTTTTTAAATCGAACCATTCGTTAAAAAGTTACGGCGGATCAAAGTTTTTATCTTCATCTCCTTCGCTCACCCTTTAGCTGAGTAACGGGTATCTGATAGTCGGGGCACCCGACTATAGCGTTCTCTCTTGTTTTAAATATTACCTTCTACTCTTGGGAACATTATTTTTTTAATTATTTCTGATTTTCGAACTACATTTTTAAAAAATCGGATCACTATAGGGAAGAGGTCTGTAGGTTGAGACGGTCTGTAAGTTGAGACACTCAATTTTCTCAAAACTTATCCACTAAAAAAATTGTTTTTATTTTTTTTTTTGTAGTCCTTTTAAGTGACAAAACTTTTGGGGAAAACATTATAGGCCAGGCTCTAGCCAGATTAAAGCTGTGAGAGTCGTGTATCATTTTTCACCAAAAAAGTTTTTGTCTACTTTTTTCAATATTCCATTTAAAATTAATAACGTCCTTAAATTTACTTGGTAAAAGATCTAAAACATTAGTATATTAACTGTTAACTAATTAAAAAAAGAATCAGCTTAATGTGACAGTCAAAACAAAAGTTATTAATTTTTTTCCCGAAACATCCTATTTTGTGTAAGTTGGGACACTTTGAGGGTGTAAGTTGAGACACCCGTTTTTCATACAAAACGGCCTTAGGCCAACAGAGGTCGCTTTCTGCCTAGTACATTTCTTTGATATTAGGGTAAAAGTGAATGTTCAAAGAGCCTTTTGATTTTAATTGTTATTTGGTCTAAGTTCTTAAAAAATGGATGGGAAATAATTTAGGACGAACAAGAATTGATTAAATTAACATAAATAAATAGTTCCTTATAGTTTGGAGTACTTTTGTGTGAGTATTATTTACTTTTAAGTGTCTCAACTTACAGACCTCTTTTTAAAAATGTCGTTTTTTGGGACTTTTCAAAAAAAATAATTTTTTAGTTTTCCCTAAGGAAAAAAAATATTTTTTATCGTTTTTTATTAAGCTAATAGACTAACCTTTCGATCAGTACCAAATGCGTAAAGTTTCATAAGTGAATATCGAAATGACAGATTAAAAACAAAAGGTGTACCAACCTACAGACCTCTCCCCTATCATATAGGTGCCATAGAAACAATCGGAAAATTAAATGGAAATTAATAGGAACAAAATTATATCTTTGTTGATTTTTATTACATTTTCTTCTTCTCTGAGATTTAGCTTTTCTTGAACATTTTCAAATTTTGAATACAATTTAACAAAATTTGGACGTAGCTCACATATGAAGGATCAAAAAAATACTGTCAAAATAATACCAAAGCAGCTTAAGTTTTGGTTGTTTAAACATATAAATTTAATGTTTTTATAAGTCAATAGGAATGATCTGCAAGGGTATATAAGCTTCGGCTGGCCGAAACTAGCTTCCTTTCGTGATTTCTTATTAATATGAGGGAAGTATCAGGTAAATTAGTATCTCTTACAACCTTAGAACAAGACCCCCTACTGTTTGTTCATTACCGAGTGACCCTCGTAGACTGCCTTCAGGATGCTTCTTACCCAAAAAAGACTGGGAAGTTCGATTTGGAGTATTCTTGACGCCCCAACCCTGCTGTTTGTTGCATAACCAGAAGCAGGAGTAAGACTCACCTCCAGGATAATAGAAAGTGGCCCTTCTGCCAGACCTGCAAACAGGTTTATTGGGGGAAAAACCGTTCTAAAGAGGTACTCGTGCTCTTGACAAAAATTTGACTGGACGTTTTCAGATATGCTAATGTGTTAGTTGGGATGTGTCTGACAATTGAAATTTGATTTATATTTGT
This sequence comes from Drosophila takahashii, assembly GCF_030179915.1. Taxonomy (NCBI): domain Eukaryota; kingdom Metazoa; phylum Arthropoda; class Insecta; order Diptera; family Drosophilidae; genus Drosophila; species Drosophila takahashii. Next base: position 44,587,871 of record NC_091679.1, on the reverse strand, counting down.
ATACACAAATAAATGTGAAGCTGCGCAAAAATCTTCATTATATTGGTTAACAATCAGGTCCTCTTTCGATCAACTTTAAATGTTGAAAAGACATGACCAGATATAACCAAAATACATGAATACAATTTGCAGGTTTACCCTATCCACTCTACTTAAAAATGGCAGGAAATCAAATGCGAATTGGGGAAGACATTTAAAAGTTTTGTGGTGTTTGGGATTGAGTGTGAATTTGCCAAGCAAAAAGGTTGAATATGAATTATGTATCCATTGGGTTACCTTTTTTTGTGATACTCAAAGTTTCTGATGAGTGGAAAATCGAATTGTGTTAAAAATTATTTTATTTGATTTTTGTGCATAAAAAAGCAAAGTGTTATAGAAATCGAACTGTTGAGATTTTGATTTTAGTTTCGGTTTAGTTTAATATTTCACCCAAGTTGGTTTAACTCCCTTTTCTATGTATACGCATTGATTGTAGTCGTACGTACAAAGCTGTCTTAATTAATTACTCGTAACAACACTCGTAGTAGACTATTAATAATCAAACAACGAATTCGATTTATTTGCTTGCAGCTCAACCAAAGAATGATCAATTCGGGTTTTTCTCCACTTCCGGGTGTAACAGAATCGGATATCTACCTCTGGGACAAATAATTGCAAGTGACAGGCGGTTTAATTTTTTCTCCTTTTCGACAGCTTATATTTTGACTTGGATTGGGTTGCCATGCTTATGATTAACTTTTTTCACTGGGGTGGTGCTTATTCTTTCTAAGAGAAAACCAGTCAAGACAAACGCCCAAATTTTTCTTTTTCCCTTATCCATCCCCTTGTTTTGATAAACTTCAAATAAACAAACCAGAAAAAGCAAAGAAAAATATAACATTTTAAAATGTTCAACTTTCTTGGTTTTCGGTTGATTGAAATGGAACATTTTAATTGCTCTGCGAGATGTGTATCCATGACCGTTCTCTTTTTGATAATAATGGGCACATTTTTCAGAGCAATTGAATATTGAAGTAACTTCAAATAAAATATATATTTCTTTCAATTTCAGATTCCAAATAAGTGTAAAACATCTCAAATCATGCGTCTTAAAATTGTAAATCATTTTATAGTTCAGCAGAATATTTTTAAAATGATCAGGACCCGCGAATTTTACATTCAAATACGGAGTAGCCCCAACTCTTAAAAATTTTAAATTTTTGTAAAGGGCACACAAGCGAAAATGGGTACAGAATGCGACACGCACACGAAAGACGCAAATTGCAGATTTTTCTCATTAAGCTCATGTCAGATTAGCCCGAGAACCAGAACAGAACAGAGGGGTGAGAGTAAAAAGGCAAAGGGGAAAAATACTTGGAGCTTGGTTAAAGCAGGAGGCAGTATACGCGGGTGCCATAAATTATTTGCCCAAGGCAACCCTTGAAAAGCAGCGTAAACTTTTTTTTAGAAACCAAGACATAGCAACGATGGCGTAAAAACTAAATAATGGGGGTACTCTACACCCAAGATGTGAAATGAGTCGGTTGGGTTGTGTGCTTCTTATTGCAACATAAAGCTGTGTTGCCACTGATGATAAACAAAACTGGAGTAATAATATCACTATGGACGGCAGTCCATGTAGTGACGAAGCGCACCAGGAGAGTGTGCGAAGGCGACTACTATATATACACGAAGAAATGAAAATCTACTGTGATGGTCCGATCATAATGAATGATACACCTATCGAAAGGTATTGCGAAATCTAACAGGATTGCATACCAAGACTCTAAGAAAATCAATTGGCTTGGGAGAGAGAGCGGTGAAAGTGAAAAAGTGAAAATTTCGAAATTTGGAGCTGTTGGGGCCGGTGGGGATAATTGCCCCCTCGCAATATTTTAGTTGTATTCCTTTTGAAAATACCCGTCGAATGAGGGGTCATTTGTCAAAATCCGACGCTCCGTTCAAAAGTTATAGCAAAAATAAGATTTTCTTCGTCTTCCCAAAATGAAAATTTAATTCTGTTTGTCAGTTTGTCAGTTTGTCCAAAACATGTTTTTTAAGTTTTGAAAATTTGATATGACGTTCATCACATCGATATAAAAAAATTTTCTTCTACCACTTTTGGAAAAACTCGCTAGTTTAGCGGGAAAACAGCTATAAATAGCTAAAATTCGGAATTCCGTAACTTCTATACTACTAAAGCTACAGACTTGTGCTTGTGAATGAGAAAATATTAGAAAGTCTATTTAATGACGAGTGTAATAATTTTTCGTCACCAATGCTGATATCAGAACTTTTGTATGTTGAAGGTGCGTTCGTCACTAGTTTTTTACCTCGTTAAGAGGTGTTTTTATTTGATTGAACTGAAAAGGATAAAAAAAAAAGTATAATTCAAACCGGCTTGGTGCACCCTTACAAAAAATTAGCTTAAGAATTAGCTTTTAGCGAATAAGAATATTTTGGAATGTGTATTAAGTATTATAATCATTTTTCGTCACAAAAGTGAATATCCAGAACTCTGTGTGTAAGTGCTATTCTTTTTTTACCTCGTTAAAAAGTTTTTTTGTTTTATCAAAAATTTCCTGTAGATATCTAAAATGTTTAACTATTTTACAATTTTACAACATTTACTTTTAAAGTTGCGATTTAGCATAGTCAAAGGTTTCTGTAAACATGGCTGTGATTTTCGAGACAATTTCATTAGATTAGAATTCGTGTATACCTTTGGTAAGTGAACTCATTTCGTACTGAAAAAATTTGCATATTTCACCGTGGAGCGATGCCTGTTCTTCGTATGGGGATGATTTTTGCTTAACAATATTTAAAGCATAAGCGAAGCTCATAACCACCCAAAAGATAAATGGCGTAAAAAAAGGGGGGAGGACTTTGAAAAAATTAACATTTATGCAGGGATGCTTTCCCAACTCGTTCGTGCTTTGTTTTAATATAACCCTTTTAGTCCAACCCTTGCCCAGTGGACAGTGGGCAAGCAACCAATGAGGTTACAGCACTTGATTAACCCTTTTTCCGTTAGTAAGGGTGAGAAACTTTACTGCTTCACCCACCCAGGGTACCACCAGCTCAGGCTCATTCTGAATTTTTTGGGAAAGTTTACTTTTTGATTTTTTGTTTTGCTTTGTAGTCAAAACTTTGATTTCTTTGATTTGCATGCGCCAAAGTTTCTTCAACCGGAAAAAAAAACAGAAAACGAGCGCCAACCAAAATTTAAGCTGGAAATAAATTAACAGTCCAGTGATTATTGTCAAAAGCAAAAGACGAGGAAGCCAAAACAAGTGCCTATCGTGCGGTCTTCGTACCCCCCACTCGTCCTTTCGTGCAACCAACTCAAAAATTAGAAAAGGGCATAATTTTAATGAACTTTCTTCTGGAGTCCCGGCCTCGAAGCAAATAAATACTCTCTGGTAGCCAAAGCAGCTGTCGAAAAAGGACTTACAAGTTTGCATTCCGCTTTGCCCACTTGTCTCGGCTTTTGAGTTGTTTCGTGAGCCTCTTTGATTGGAGTTTGTTTTTCAAAGGAATTTCGGTAAGAAAAAAAAAGTTATTATACGTTGAACTCGGCTGGTTTAAATAGTAAAAATCATCATGATGCCCAGCTCAGGCGTTATTCATGGCTCTGGCATTAATCACTAAACTCGAACCATTTCGGATTGTAATTGCATCTCTGTTTTTTGCGTTTTACGTTGCTTCTGTATACAACTGTAATCTGAAATGGGTCTCGAATTGCAACGGCTGCAAGCCAAACAGAATAGGAGCAGCACCTGCTCTTATAATCTATAATTGCTTGGCCCGAGTGCCGACGAAAATTCATAGGCACTAGCTGGACGCCAAGCAAGGACAGCACACCATGAGCTGGTTATGCAAAATGACATTCTTGCGCACAACAGATAACAGATATGGTGCATTCTGGATCGTGTTTTAAGAAGTAAGTAATAACTGTATTTTTCAAAAGCTCAAAAGTAGGTAGTGATGTTTAATGTATACAGTGCCTTCTTATGCTTCATTCTTGAAGCCATTAGATCAGCCCTTCATTTTTGCAGATGGACAATACAAGTAATGGATAGATTTCAATTGTCTGAGAAGAAATAAACCCAAAATGATTGATTAGAGGCTAAGTTGGCTAGTCAGGTAGCGATCAAAGACCTCAATAGGGTCCTAAACCCAATCTTGCCTAATATTTTACGCTCATTTAGGGCATTACTGAAACTGCCATCGGATTGTCTGCAACGCACCCTCCTCTTAACAATGGTCTTAACTCTTGAGCGAGCCCAAAAGGAATTGCAACTGTGGATCAAAGGATCACAATGAAGCGGATGGGAAAATAAAAACCAACGCCCGCTTGACATTTGGCTGCTAAACAAACAAATACTGCAAAAAACGGATAGCTGCCGAAAAAAGAACGGACAAAAACGGACAACCTGGCAAGAACCGATTTAGAGAGGGGGTGGCTTGCAGGTCAATCAACGTATGTAAGTACGTGCGCAGTTGCACTCCGGTGTTGCCTTTCCTTTCTTTTCAAGAAATGGAATATGAATCCCCTTCCTTGGTAAAAAAATTAAAACTGAAATTGAAATTGTGTCATTTCATGCCAAGGCCTGAAGCGATCACGGGGAAGGGAGCAAGGCCAGGGACACATATACACCTGGTCTCCAAGAGGTTGTATGTCCTTTGTGAAGGCTGCTTCCTCCTAACTGTCATTTTTAATTGTTTGTGTTTAACGGTTATCAGCCGGATACCAACGAATACAGAAGAAACCAAATTTATCGGAGTTTTTGTTTTTCTTGGGGCTTTTTATGGCCTGAACTCTTGACGTGGCCAGTTGCCCATTAAGCTTACTTTTAAGTGCCATTCAGCCCCATTCTACCTCGTCCTCTCCTCGCCTTTCTCTATCAGAGCGCTTTGCACTTGAAAATTTTGCGCATGCACAGCAATTTCTTGTCTCGCCTTTCACTTTGTTTCTCATTTTCATTTCCTTGCTTTCCCCGTATTCCAATCTTAATTTTTTGTTGGTGCTTCTTTGGGGTTGAAAATAATTCATTTATGCAAATGAGGGGGTGTTTAAAATTAAGCAAAGAGCACGTAGGCCAAAAGAAGCGGTACCACCAACAACAACGCCAAGAAGCGGCAGCTATAATGAAGGAGGTGACTGGCTGAGGGAAATAAAGAAAGGGAACGAATTTGAGCTTTGCAAGGGCAGTAAGGGCATTGAAAAATGATAAAAACAAAAGGTTTTTCGCCGTCCTTAGAGTCACTCACCCCCATAAGGACCAACTTTACCCCAGCTCCTTTTTTTTTTCGTACGTTAGATATAAGTTACAATTTGAAAGCTTTTAATGGCGGCTTTGGACAAAAGAAAAAAGGAATTCCGCACAAAAGATCGAAAATATTTCCAACGCTCTACTCATAGTCTGAAAATTGGTATAATACCCAGATTATTATTATTATTATTATTTATAATAATTCCGATGCAATCTAGCCCGTTAAATCATTCTGCATAAACTATTCGAGCATGAGGTCGGTTTTCATGTACTGCTTTTATTTAAAATGTATGTTAAGTACCTTTGTTTTTGCTCAAATTAGGGTATTATGAGTGCTTTTCTCCTTAAAGAGGTGTGGTGGTTCTTTGATAAAACGTAAGACTTCAGTTATTTACCATCCTTTATCGTCAGATAAACAGCTTATTTCTTCAAGCAAATTGATAATACCGATGGTTCTTCATATGAGTATGACCCATCTCACCACAAACAACAATCGCAGTTCAAGGCACTGAAAGGAGTAGCTCAGCCTGATCCGTGAAAAACATGACATTTATTACGCTCTATTAGCGATGAGAGGCGAGTCACAGGGAATCCAAAGCGAAGGGGAAAGCAAAACTCGTATGCGTTGGTGTGAGGTCATGCGAATCCGTTTGCGTTTTTGAGGGTGAAGCGTATGTGTGGCGACAGTAGGTGAAGGGCAACGATTTGTAATGCTTTTAGTGTGAGATTTTTTATGCAAATATAACACACATGTGTATTGCCACAGGAGTAAGACGGGTAACCAGCACTAAATGTTTACGCGTGCCGATTCTGCGGCCAACACAAACACATATGTGACTGTTGACGGGAAAAAGGGAGCTAAAGTTATGCTAGAATTGGAGAAGAAGGTAATGCTGGGCGGGGGCTGTGTTGTGGCCTCGAGCTGTTGTTTGTGTTTTCCCGTTTCTGTTCCACCACGCTGAAAGGTTAAATGTTGCCACTAGGCACATAATTTTGTCAAGGGGTCTCACACCCCAACCTAAGCTACCAAATGTTTGTTCTGTATCTGGTCCTTACGTGTACAGTCTATAGTGCTTAATGGGAAATTAACAACTTAATTAATTCCAATGCCATTTATCTTCAGTCTGCAAAGGAACCTCAACGCCACAAAAATCAACAAATTTCCATTGGTCAAACCTTTGCACATTTGTATCACCCATGTTTCCACTCTCCCGTGTGTGTTCAACTTCTCCCATGGCCTTTATTTATGAGCATGTAGTAGAGAGAAATAAAATAGCGAAAAATTGGGTCTTGATCCCAGTTTGGGATTCATAAGATTAAAGAACGAGCAGTATATTCCAGTGCCCCGTCTAAAAGATACGTTACTTACTGCCCCGTTATAAAATATCTTGTCAATAATTTCAATAGTTAAAATATATCCTTTTAGAGCAGCGGTCGGCAGCGTCCTATTAAGTGAGCATAGGAAATTGTTCTGCTCGAGCGCTGCCTCCACGTATACTGTAGAACAGCGCACTATGGGGAATTTGACCACTTTTTTTGGCCAAAACCCATTTTTTTAAAGTCGTTAAACTAAAATTGTGTTTTCTAGAATACTTTAACGGAAGACCAATCTTCAATGTTACGTTTCAGGAATTTCGATAGAGGCCGCCTCTGCTAACTTACAGCTGTTAGATCAGCTGCTGTATGTTGCATTTTCACGCCTCAGAAATTTGACGCAATGCTGAGACTATTTAATTGCTAAAAATAAGAGTCTTAAAGCAATTTAAGTGGAGTTTTTTGAATTAATTCAAGGGAGGGTAGTGTGCACTAAGTATTTGTGTGATTAAACAATCTAAATTAATCGTGGTTTTCTTGTAATCGATTATTTTTGTGACCGGTCTAACATGAATATTTTTAAAGAAAACCAATTTTTAAATAGAGATACAAAGCGAGTCCAGCGGAGTCCATCCATCAAACCTTAGGGAATTAAAGAGTAAGGAATTCTCTTTAAAATTAATGTAGTCAGAAAATTCACTTTTTTCGATTCTTGGAGAAATTTAGTTTTTTAGATCACAACCTCAAATTTTGCAATTGCCCCTTTGTTTGCACTGTGGAAGAAAGATATCAATAGACATACATTTGAAATGTCTTCTAAAGTAAGGCAAAAACCCTTATCGCTACCATTTGACAATAAAAGCGGACTTAGGAGGTTGTAAAAAGAAAAATAAAGCTATAACTGTATCAAAAAATGAAAGAAATGGCATGTAAACTCTGAGAATTTTCGGTTCTATGAAACTAAAAGAAATATTCTTCCGATTTTAACACAATTTTCTGTGTGGTTTTAATACTGTATTAAAACAGTACTTATCAAGTTTTATGCATTTATCTCTAAAAATAGCAAAGTTGATCTGATCATTCCTATGGCAGCTATATGATATAGTTGTCTGATCCGAAAGATATTCATGCAGAATATGCGTTGTGATAAAAAATAACATTTGTTAAAGTTTTACTTTGATATCTTTAAAATTGATGGAGATATTAATATTGGCCAAAAAAAGTGGTCAAATTCCCCATAGTGCAGCGGTCTGCGCACACACACTGTTAAGCCGCCCCGTACAATTTACTCACACAAATATAAAACAAAATGTAATTGTATGAGTGTGCCGACCGCTGCACTATGGGGAATTTGACCACTTTTTTTGGCCAAAATTAATAACTCAAGAACGGATCATGATATTCGACTTCTGTTTTCGGAATTGGGTTAAGTTGACCAATATCTATTATCCATAGAAAAATAGAGGGCGTGGCACCGCCCATTTATTTTTTGTAGGTTATGCAAATTTTGAAATTTCTTAGAGTACTAATTAACAATTAAAAACAAGTTCTGTTACAGTATCAGGTTATATTTATTGGAAAATAGTGGGCGTGGCACGCCTTTAACAAGGTATTAAGGCGGAAAGTGATATAAACCCATCTAAAGCATTTGGTGGCCCTATAACGAAAGGAAGTTAATAATGTATAGTTAGGCATATATTTTTCCTACAAACCTCTTAGAAAAAGTCCTCCTCTTCGTTTGCCAATTCAAGATTGTATTCAAATTCTAAGTCCAAGGCATTAATCTCCTCATCCCCACCCGCCGTGCTGTTATCGGAATTTGACGGGCATTCCAATAGGTCCAAAACCTCTAATGGAAGACACATTCTTTTCTGTCGCTGAATTCTTCTATTCAAATTTACTGATGAAATGATCGGATCAGAAGTATCTGTGGCTCGGTGAAACACGTCTGTTAGATTTTCCACCCTACCACATTTCCTAGCGTGATGTAAACGATCTGATTTATAAAACTTATTGCGAGACTCCGCTCCTTCTTCACCGAAGTATCCAATAGGGAGCACGGTGTTTTCGATTATATCACTTCCGTGAACAAGTATTTTGTGAACACTTGCGGTCATTGGCAACCAGGGGTATTTATCTATTATTATTTCGGCAGTTTTAAAACAAAAAGCTTGGAATTTTTGCACCGCAATTGGCAGCTGGCATGAAAGGCATATCAAAATTGTGTGAAAATTAGAAATGAGCTGCTCGTCGATGCCAGTAATGTTTGAAAAAACTTGAGGATCGGAGAATGCTCGCCGAGCAGTGTTCCCATCGTTTGTACTTCCAAACCCCCCCACTTTCGGTTGATCGACTTTCAAGGAAAGGTGTTCCCAAAATTTGCCTTGGATTTCCTTCTTTCTCTTAAGAACCTCTTCCTTGTCTTTTGCCTCATATATTCTCCATTTCTTCACACAACTTTTATATCCTGCGTGCAAAATGAATTCGAACACTCGAATCCAGGCATGAAGAGGGCTCAATCCGAATTTCAAATGGCTGACGATGGGAAGGAATTTGGCACACTTGAAATGTCTGTTATTCAGAAAATCGGATGGTGTGGCTCCACAAATTGGGCAAGCTTGAGTACATTTGGTGTTCGTCAGCGCATTCAAAACTTTTCCATCTATAACTGTTAAAAATAATTTAAACCTGATATATACGGACTTCCCGCTTTCCAAGATAATTTTGCAAGGCATTAAGTTGGATATTTGATTTAAAACGTACTCGTTTTCCTTTAAGATGCACTCCTTGCTTTCTTTTACAAATTCTAGCTTCAACGGCCTGCAAAATCGAATTGATTGAGGGGTTCGGTTATTCCAAATAACATTTTTCGAAGCATCTATAAGCCGTAAGGGTGTGACTGTTGTAGCAAATACATTCGAGCCAAAGTATAGTCCTCCCGAGTGCTTTTGATTGTAATTGGATTGCCCAGAGCTTCCATCAAAGCCGTAACTCAAAATCAGTTCCGCCGATAAAAACTCTGTACCTTGATCCTGCATAATGCTCTCGACGACGTCAACCTGCAAATTAACGAGTCGTCTTGCTGTGTGGACTACAAGACTCTGCAGCGTTACTTCAGCTTTACTTTCGGTTACTGAAAAGTCATCAGGTCGACACATTATTTTTAGGTCAGCAACCGTTTTATATAATGGATATATATCGCAATGGTTTTTTTTTGATTGGTCCCGTACAGCTAAGTATTGCTCTTTCGTAAAATTTTGGTCCAGAAGAAGAGCTAATGCCTCAATAGTGGACAAAGCCTTTGGCGTCGGCGTCTTTATTGCTTTCCGTATATATTTAGCTTTTTCGGGGCAAATCGAAAGAAGCTTTAGAATGCTGGCAAGGTCACGTGCAGCCACGCTTGCTGCAAGAATAAGCAGACTTACATTTTCCTTTTCCGATTTTGCCAGATCTGCTGCGCGCCTTCTGCGAGATCTGAAGCCCTTCTTGTTATAAGGCAGTGTTGGCCGACCTACTGGCTTCGTGGTTTCCGGAAAATTGATTACAGTTTTGGAAGCGAGCCAAACTGCATGCCTCCGGCGCAGCTGACTTAAATTACCAAAGGAACTGTTCCACATTTGGGTCAAGCGGTAGCAAAATTTTTTACTTGCTTGGTCTACAATATCGCTGAACTTTTCAAAATCCACTCCTGATATGGAATCTTTCATAAAACTAAACACAGCATTCTCCTTTGCGACTTTTCCCTTTGCTTCGTACCACTTTCCAAACAAATCTTCATTTGCCAAATTGAGGTTATGTCCTAAAAATTGAAATTTCTCGCAAAATCGAAAAAAGTGATATTTTAAAGTACATTTACTTGAACAAGAATTTAATAATCTCCAAAATGCAATACATTTCGTGGATGGACTCTTCTGGACTCACTTTAAAACCTTAATGGAACATGAGACTTCATCCAAAATATGCATTTGCAAGGCTACTTACATTTTTGCTCTACAAAGGGGACAACACGATCTTTTTCTACGAATGACGTACACAAACACATAATACAAACCACACAGATTGGAATTCATTTCAAAAATTGTAGTTATATTGTTTAGTTTTTCACTTTAGGCCTCTTAAAGATTGCAAAGAAAACGTAATATTGCAGGTGCCTGTGCTTAGCAAATGCAACAGCTGTGTTTATCAGCTGATTCCTTTGTTGTGGCGCCCTCTATAACAATTTCTGGTATGCAACACTAAAGATTGGTCTATTGTGAACGCATTACAAATAAACTTTTTTGAATTTTCCGACTTTTAGAAAATGGGTTTTGGCCAAAAAAAGTGGTCAAATTCCCCATAGTGCGCTGTTTTAGAGGGAATTACCTACCGAAAACTACTTTTTAAGGTACCTAATTTGAACGCAATACCAAGTGTATTTCTCATTTACGTTATCTAAATTGAAAAATAATTTTTTAATATTGGTGTTGACGTTGACACAACAATCTCTTTTTAGCGTTGTGTATCGCAAAAGAATGTTTCATATTATGAACTATAAAATATTCATATGCGATTCCCCTGTACTAAAGAAACACATTAACGAAATTTGGTTGCTTGGAGTGAAGTGTCGTCGAATCTGAAGTCTTCGCTGAGCTTTCATGGCACTCATCTAATTGCATTAAAGGAAACGAAAGTAACAGGAAATGTCCGAAGGGCACCCCAAGTTTGGGCCGGGGAAATTGCAATTCCCTGCTTTCTAGGCATATGTTGGCTTATCTTCCCCCTCTAAGGTTGTCGGCCGACTGTTCTTCAAATTTTATGACATTTTTATTCGCTGCTGTACTGAAGCCCACGAATGATGTTAACATACCTATGTATGTACTTTCAGTCGCTATTTCTTTTCCTGCCCTCTTTGAACCTGATTTTCGCAGTTATATTTATTTTCAAATTTTTTTGTGCTTGTGTTTATATGCAGTACCTTTTAAGTTTTTATAACCGTAATAATTGGCGTAATTGTTTTGTTAGTTTTACTGAAGCCTGTGTCTAAAAGCTTTTCGGTGTTCTTACACGGAGGATGTAGGCCGATGTAATGTCTAAAAACACGTACTTTGGCTCGTAATCTTCACTGCTAATTTTTTTTAATAGCTCTTTTTTTTCGGAGTAATTTTTTTTTCTCTATTTAATCTATCTAAAAAAAATTAAGAAAATATTAAAACTATTAAGATTCCAAGAAGCATTTAAAGATGTAAGCACTCCTATAAATATGTTGAAATGAAAACTTAGTGAGAACGCCCCAAGCAGAAGTGCCAAAGGGAAAATTGTACACAGACTGAGAGGAAGCGATAGATGTAGATACCGAGAAAATCCAAATCCAAAGGGCTCATAATGAAAACGAGTCAAATGCAAATGAACAAAAGGATACATACATATATTTGGCTCACACACAGACATACTTTAACGAACTGAGTTTCATCATCAACAACCTCGGCAAAAAAAATGAAAGCAACAAATGAGATAAAAAGAGAAGACCAAGCCAAAAGCCAAAGCTAAGGAAACTCATTGAGTAAAAAAGAAGAACTGGAAAATTGAGAAAAAATAAAATTAAAATATCGATCAACTGCGGTGGTAACGAACTCCAACCCCTTTTCTTTGAGTAAAATTACCAAATGAGACAGCAGTGGTAAGGGGTTCTTTGCAGTTTTAACATAAAGTGGGAGGACAAGAATGTGGAACAGATTTCGATATGTCCTTATTCGTGGTTTTAAAATTAAAAGATTGACTGTGCCGTATTTAATACAATTAAATAATGATTATTGGCAACTAACATTGGGTCTGGGAAATAACATAAAATAATCTGGTGATATTTTTTAATTTTAATTTATTTTTGGAATTTTATTTTTTATTTCTGAATACATTTCGCTTTTCCCGCGTGTCATTTCTGTTAAGTGTATTCACCCTTTGCAAATGAGCTAGCTGCTTGGGTGAAATAAGTACCATAGAAGGGAAGGTGCGCTCACAAGGAAAAAAACACAATTTTCCCCGAAGGCTGCGCAGTTGACGGTAGCGTTGGCGAGGACTCTATTCAAATTCTTTACTCTTGCTTTACACGCGCGATTTTCGTTGTTTTCGCTTTTTCATTTTTAATAGGTATAGACTTTTTTCCGAAAGGCTCTGCCGAGGGTGGCACATTTTTTCAATTCCCCCCGTAAATGACAACCCTGCCAGCCACTTTCGGCTGTGGGGGTTTGGCACTTAAAACGGTTACCAGAAACTTTCTGAATTTGTCGCTGACTCCGTCTTATTCCACATCTATGCCCTATCCCTCGCTTTAATTTTCGTTGCCACTATCCGCACTTGTGGGTATCAAACTTAATGTTGATAGTGTAATTTTATATTTAAAGGAAAATACTTAAAAAACTTAAGGGTTGTGTTTGAGTTTTTAATGGAAAGCCTTTTTTAAGTGGCGCACAGCTGGTATAGATGTTTTTTGTTTGAAATCTATATCTAAGTATTGAATTTATTAGTAATCTAATATCTACACAAAAAAAAAACTACCAATATAATAGTCAAACAGTCCCCAACCACAAAAATTGTAAATTCTACCAACTGTTTGGCAATTATATTGTTTTTTTTTGTGTGTAAGAAATTCAATTTGGTTTCCTTATTTACGAACAGCTTTATCTCAATTTTAATAAAATAAAAGTGTTACCCTTAAAGAAAGTTAAAATTATTTTATTTTATCCAAGGGTATTTATATAGTAACACAATTAAAAATGTATGATTATAAAAGGGTATATTGTATTCGTGCAAAAGTATGTAACAGCTAGAAGAACGCTTCCTTCCCACCTTCCGACCCAATAAAGTATATATATTCTTGATCAGGGTCAATAGCCGAGTCGATCTAACCATGTCCGTCTGTCCATCTGTCTGTCTGTCTGTCTGTCTGTCCGTCTGTATGAACGCTGAGATCTCGGAAACTACAAAAGCTAGAAGGTTGAGATTTCCCACACATATTCTTGGGCTTCATACGCAGCTTAAATTTATTTCAGACGAGCGCCACGCCCCCTCTAACGCCCACAATCGCCCACTAACGATTTTAAAATGTGTCCTGCGCCCACATCTTTAAAGATTTCCGAGAAGTATAAATGCAATTTTGTTGTGTATATTTATACCTATCGAAATGTAAAAGACATTTTTCAAATCGGACGGTTGGGATGGTTGCTTTGGAATTTGGAATTAAACAGGTGTCACAGCATCTGTAGGAGTTTATAAAAGTGTAACCCCTTACAAAACTCGGATTTTTTTATTTTATCCAAGATTATTATACCCTTGTAGAGGGTATTATAATTTCAGTCAGATGTTTGCAACGCAGTGGAGGAGACGTTTCCGACCACATAAAGTATATATATTCTTGATCAGCACCAATAGCCGAGTCTATCTAGCCATGTCCGTCTGTCCGTTTCTATGCGAACTAGTCTCTCAGTTTTAAAGCTATCGCGATGAAACTTTCCCGAAAGTCTTCTTTCTATTGCAGGTAGTACATATGTCGGAGCTCCCATAGGAATATTCAAACAAATATAAGAAAATTCATTGTAACTTTGTAGGAAGTAGGCTTTTTGATTCTTGACTACCTAAAAACAAAATTTAAATAAATAGAAACGCTGAATCTGCAATCCCTGGAACTGCACCGAGTCAGCATTCTTTTATCTGCAAGGGTATATACTTCGGCTGGCCGAAGGTAGCTTCCTTTCTTGTTTTAAAATTATAATTATTATAAAATGTAGAATTTTAATTAAATGTTTGTGTTTACAAGCAATGGCAATTAACCTGGGTTACCCTAAGGTAAGAAATGTCTCTTTCATTATCCCTTCTTCCACTGGCTTGATAAAAAATTACCACATGGATTTTTTATGTTGTGCCATTCCTCAACTTGTTTTGAAGAGGCCGCTGGCAACAGAGTTGGGTAAAAAATTTGTCTGACGTCTACTTCCAACACCATGCTACTGCTAGAACCGACAGACACTAGAAAAAAACCTTTGGCATAGTCAGCTTTTTTAATCTTTTTTTAAGGGTTGCTCTCAACGATTTTTTCATCAGCTACTGCACATCCTTTCAGTACCTAGATTACCTATAAAAAGCCACCGCCAATTACAAGAACGCCACGCGTCAAAAAATTAAAGTATGAAAAAAGTATGAGCTCGAAAAAAAAATGCAAAAACTTCATCATAAGTCGGCTAGCTTGAAGATTGATTAATATCTTGTGTAAGCAAATTTAGCAGGCAAATGAGTTATAGAAGGGAGAAAATATAACCAAAGCGAATTGAGAGATACATAAAGCCATGCTTCAAAACGGAAAAATAGAGGTGCGTGACTATGAATTTAAGTTTACAATTAGGTATTTGGAAACATGGTCCAGCAAGTGGAACTCAAATCACAATAGTTTTTAGATCTACACCTTCGTAGGTATAAAAAAACAGATTCTGATTTTTCTTTCACTTAGTGATAAGCCATGATTCCGATTGAGCATGTGTATTGTACTATACGCAGATAGATTTTGTAGGTCAGTATATTTCTATAATCTATCTGATATTTCGGGACAGCATGAATTTTTTGCCGGATTTTGGATAAGACATTTTCTCATCCTGCTGTGCACGTGTGTTTGCCAGTTTTCAATATTTACCTGAAATGATGTCACGGAAGCAAGCTGATTTCTTATACCAACTATTGGGGAAAATAAATGGGGTGGTGGGGGTGTGTAAGTAAGTACTATATGCGGCTTGTTTGAACATGTGTCCTTTCTTTACGGAATGACCGTTCTATTTGAAAAAGGTATTTGGATCAGGATATGCTTGAAAGTGGCAAGGGTCAGCAGGCCTAACAGCACCGCAGGACATGCCAACATAAATGGAAGGGGCAGCTGTCAGTGCCAGGACTTAAGCCCGCAAGCCTTTGAGTTTTTCGCTCACCTTGGCGAGCAGCTGTCTAAATTGCTAATAGGCGTAAATGAGACGCCCAATGGACTCCAAAAGAAATCCATAAGGAAAAAGTAATTTCCGCTACTTACAAATACAGAAAAGAAAATGACGTGTGCCAGACGCATTCTTTGCGCAAAATTCCTGGTTGATCTTCATCTGCGTGTGCGGCCCCTAATTCGGGATTATTCGTCGTATGCTAAACACAAAAAAAGAGAGACAGAAAAACTATGAACTGCAGGCAAGTCTGAAACCGAAACCCTTTTCAAATTCCATAAATCCCTATCCTTCGTAACATGCAGATCTCTGTCTATAGGGTTTTTTTTCTAGCAGCCGGCATTTGCATACCCAAAAAAATTAAATATTCAAAAAAGTGAGACTGCGCTTGGCAGGACACACGACAATCTCACCCCTCATAGTGATTTTTTCTGTTCGTTACCCAGACAACAATGAAAGTCCTGCGGCTGGGATAGCGACAACCCTTTTTTGCACTTTTTAAAAGGGGTTTCCAGAACTTTTAATTTGCATTTTGTTGCTGTTAGGATTTGAAAATCAAGTTTTTTACTTACCCCTGAAATTGTGGGCATCAGGATCTCTCCATAAAACACAAATGCCTCATTTTTTTGGTACAGTTTTTTTTTTTTCTAAATTTGACAAGTGAATATTCAAGTAAGCTGTGCAAGGGTTAAAAACTCAAAAGAGCTAGGGTATAGGTATAAAAAACGTGGGTACTTTAGCATGTGCTCAAGCTGAATAACATGGGTCGATGTGGTAAGGGAAAAGAAAAAGTATATTCCGAAAAAAGGGTGCTTCAGAAAGTATAACGTTAAAAATGAAATAAACGGAAGTATTTTTTAAAGCTATTGATTAGTTTTACATTTCCTTATTTTAGGTTAATATACGAGAATTCCATAAACAGAACAAGAAAGCAGTAAAATTTTGATTATAAAAAAAAAATTACTGATATTTAGCAAAAAAAAATCCTAAACGTTATTGTAAATTCAAAAAGTGACGGGAAAAAGTAATATTTTAGAACCAGTTAGATTTAAAAAAAGTGAAAAAGTATGGCATGGGAAAACGATAACAAATTCATACAAAGGGGTTAAAAAAACGCGTTTCGTTGCATGCAAAGCGAAAGTTAATCACAAAATACATTACGGAGGAAATAAAAAATAGATGAACAAAAAAATGAGGCAGACGCAGGGTCGTTTTTTTCTCCTGAGAGGGGTTAACTTAATTTATGCGCATCGCTGAGTTGGAAGCGTGTCAGCGCCGTCGATTGCGGCAGTAGATGCCATGCCGAAGCTGATTATGCAGTACGCAAGCATCACGAAATGTTTTCCTTCTTTCCTCGATTTTTTAATTTGGAAAATATGCCTCAGCTTATGCAACGAATTTGCACGGCTACCACGCTAATGTGGTGAGCTTCAGCTATATTGGAAATTATTGATTTATCCTTCCACGATGTGATTTATTGGCTAACTCTTTGCAACTACAGCTCAAGTAAGGAAATGAATATACGCATTTTCCCCTGGCTAATAGCAATACGAAAGAAAGGAATGTTGTAAAGTCGTTCTCCTTTTTTCTCGCTCCCATTAGGCGCACTTCAAACTCCAATTCAAAATTATAAGCAGGGGTCCTTAAGTCAAAGGCTCTCCCTTAAAGTACACGACGTACCTATAATACTGCCTTGATAAAAATTTCTACATTAAGAAAAACTGCGTGGCCACCTGCGCAACTCGACGCCAAATGATGCCGTTAAGATGCTTATAGCAAATGAAGGGCGGCAAGAAGGGACGCAAATACTTCAAAAGGCATTTAAAACAAAAAAGAAACCGACACAAAATGAAAGCCAAGATACCCCACTGCCGCAAAGGGGGGTGGTTTAAAGGGGTGGCAAACGAAATTAAATTTTGTACTTCGCATAAACTTAATTACTCGCCTTGGCCGGCTGGATGAGACGGGTGTAGAGGGATGTCCAGAACGACAGGCTAGGAAGAGCTATTCCATCTCCTTGAGAGAGCCTGCGCAGTTGCGAGACTCGCCTTTGCTTCGTTCATTAATGGTCGCGCTTAATGGGAAATATTAAATTATGCCCGCGCTGCACTGTGCTTTTGTTGGCTTCATTTTGGGTCCTTTGCTAATTTAACCCTCCGGACGCCAGGATTCCGAGCAAAAAAGCCTTTTGTCTTTCCAGTGGGCTGCCGGCTTTCATTTGAGTGTCAAACAAAGTCATTTCCATGTTAATTGCGCGCCATTTTGTGCCTTTGGTCCTTGCCTTGGTTGATAGGCTGATTATCCTTTCATTTATGCGAAGTCCTAGCTGTTGTTAATTCGCTTATTCGCTGCCGACATCCTGATTCTGGATTTGTCTGCATCTTAATTAATGTTTTCCTTGTTGTTATGCAAAAGAGTCTTTTTATTAAAAGGATATAACGACGAGTCCTGCTTAATACCCGGCCACTTTGCCGGATATAAAAGGTAATTAAACATTTTTTTATTGCGTTGTTTAATTGCGCTTTGCATATTTAGCGGTAAAAGCTTTAGATGGGTATAACGTGGGATACTTTTGTGGATAGATATTCTCAGGTCTGTTTTCCCGTCAGCATGTTATATGTGAAGTAGGCTTTAACCTATACATTTTTCAAGGTTTAAACCCCATCTAATATTTAACATGCGGACGAGAGAACTGGCTTTAGAGTGATTTTGCTTCATATTAGAGTGGTTGACATGTGAAGCTTTTATGCTGTTATTTTTTGGCTACAGGCGTAAATTGGTTAAAAGGCTATCTAACAAAAAAATTCGCAACTTCCACAGCCTCGGACATTGGTCCTTTATTCTATAAGCGAATTACAAATACATTAGGACATGAAAGCTGGGTATACGAAACAAAGGTTAATGCAAGAATATCAAATAAGTGGTCGTTAGAAAATCCTTTTTGGCCCATACATATATGGGTTATAATTAGATTGAGCCACTAGAGTTAAGTATCGTGTGGCAATATATCAATATAAAACTGACCTCTATTGCTCGCCTTCATCCCCTTTCTGACTTGCGCGCCGATATGTATGCTACAATTTTCATATTTTGCACAAAGCACCAGCCGAGTAAGTGTGCAAAAAAAACCCACAACAAATCGCTTAAGTCGAATCAACAGTTTGCCAACACGCCCTCGCCCACATATGCATAAACAGATTCGAGTGTGTGTAGTGAATGATAGCTTGTTGATAGCTCACTTTCCATGGGACACAGAATGTCAACAAGCAACTCCTCCCCGACAGGCACTTGCCCAACCCGACAACCAACCACACCATGCATATAATTTTCAAACCTTTTTTTCTTGATTTTCTCTAAACAATTTTGCGAAAAAAAGGGGAAGAAAGGGTCCACGACCTTCCCAAGGGAGAAGCAAAATCCTTAGCAAAACTCATGGAAATCGCGTGTGTAGTGGCGTTTGCCGTTATTGTTGTCGGAAAATTGCCATTTCCGCCGTCAAAGTCGTTGCGGTTTATGCATGTAAATTTGTCCAAAATTGTCGAAAATTTGTGGTAAATAAAAAACATATGTGAGAGGGTGGAAATAATAGCACTTGTATAATGTTTATGTAATCATCAGTACCTTTATCATAGAACTGGCATTCAGGTTATTTGGCCGTGTTGTTACTTTGTGGGCAGAG
Organism: Drosophila takahashii; assembly: GCF_030179915.1. Lineage (NCBI taxonomy): Eukaryota > Metazoa > Arthropoda > Insecta > Diptera > Drosophilidae > Drosophila > Drosophila takahashii. Next base: position 44,568,678 of record NC_091679.1, on the reverse strand, counting down.
GAATGAGACTGGCAATGTTAAAAACAATGTGCAATGTGAAATTGGTTCGCTTACTTAAGACGTCCATATGTAAAAATCGTACACAAGACGCAATGGGTATCTGCTACTCTCCAAAGGGCTTTATTACACTGCATTTTCAATTAATACCACAAATATATGTAGTTAAATTGAATACAGTAGAATGGATTTTAAAGCCTTTTCCTCACTCGAGTTCGTTTAAATGAATGTTTTGAAAGATACGCGTTTTTGCTTCCCTCAATTTCTACTAACGACATTAATTCCATGAATAATATACGCTCATTTCTTTAGCTTTCACGCTGTCGTTTTTTTTACCCACTTCCTTGGCTTCATCAGTTTTTGTCCTTTCTCTGCTTCTAATTCCAAAGGGGTTGTTTGTAATTTTCTTTAAACAAAAATGTCTTTTTGCTTTTACGTAGCTTTCCGTGAACTTCAGAGAGACCAAAATGAAAAATATAAATGTAAAATGAGTCAGAGAAACCGCTGAGAGCTGCTGATGCTTGGAAAAGCTTTGCTCCAAGGGGTGCAGGGTGAAGGGGGAAGAGATGCAAAACGTCTCAATGAGTTTAACGCTCGCTGCTTGATAATGAGCAGCAAAGGAAGCGAGTCAGCCGAGGACCAAGGAGCTTTGCCCCATTCCAGCTCGACGCTTTCCCTGGTTGTGACTGCGTTGTTCCAGCATTAAACTCTTTGATATGAAGGCAAAGGTGCAACAGGGACGCAAGCGTTGGCCACCCTCTCTTTCTGGCAGACGCAGGTGGCCTATTGCCGCCATGCTTCAAAATAACGAAGGTGGCGCGAGGGGTTAGGAGAGAAAGCGAAAGCACTTCGTATGCAAATGAGTTTTTCGATATCCTTGTTGGTGACGCCGCTGCCGCGTCGCTGTCGCTGCTGTTCTGTTCGAGAGGGTTGTTTTTCATTTTTTTTCCTACAGTAATTCTTTTTTCCCTTTCTTCGCTTCTGCTTCGGTACTGCTCGATAAGAGAGGGAGCCAATCTCGTAAATTCCATGCGAAATTAGTAAAAGTCGAATTGTAAAATTATAATGAGAGTTGTTTACGCTCATTTCTAGTTCTCTTTTGGTATACACATACCATTTGCAACATGCTGTGAATATTTCTGCTAACCTTTATACTTTCACCACGCCTGGCATGCTGCAAGAGCTCAGTTTTAAACATTGTCTCCGAGCACCGATCTTGATCCCGATCCTTGCTAATTGTGTTTGTTAAAATTTGCATTCCCCTTTTTGGCATGACCTGCCAGGCACGGCGGGGTTAGAAGCAGTCCTACCGCTTGCATTTGTTCTTTGATTCCCTTAAAACCTTTTTGTTCGTTTCCATGAAACTATTGTTGGGATTTATTTTCTACTCTGCTAGAAGAGACCATTTAACTAACAAGAATTTTCTGGCTACGACTAACTACATTTTTTTTAATGGACACACCAATCTGTAAAATGCGCAATGTGCAAGTGACGCAAACCTTTGATTTTGTATATGGGCAATTCTCTGGGGATGTCAACCAAGCCAAATAGCGTAAAACTTGAAAAAAACATATTTCTACATGATTTTGCACTGATATTTGATTCTAGTTAGATGGATCCTCAACTAAGCTAAGTAATATGAGTATCCTTGGATAATTTTACAGGGTAATACCGGTTATATGGACAAAAAAGTCATTTTTTGGTATTTTTTTAGTATTTTTTAAAGTGGCTCTTAAACAGTTTTTTTGACGTTAAGGTTGCAGAAAAACTACGGAAAAAAACTGACGGAAAAAACTGTCGCGTGCGACATGTAGCGTGTGACAGTCACTTCGATACTAATAAAAAATTAACCACTCAATATTTTGAATTCAAACCAAATACATTTTAAAGAAGAAAGACCAAGGAACACTATGAAATTAACTGCATTAAAATATTCCTTCACGTTTCGTTACAATCGAAAGTTAGGCAGGAAGTCAAAAAAGTAACTTCTATTCGTGTCGCGTGCAAGTCTTGGTTTTTTTTATATATCTTAAAAATGAAAAATGTCCCAATGTCACCCCTAGCACATATTTTAGTGCTAATCAAGACCATTAATTTGAGCCTAGTGCCAAAGGAAAAGAAGTACTGGAAGATAGTATTTTTCACCTGCAAAGCGTACGAACGTCGCGTGCAACAGCAGAGAATTGCCCATATAAGAAAGTTCATTGTAACTTCGTAGGAAGTAGGCGTTTTGATTTTTGACAACTTAAAAACAAAATTTTTAATAGGCCGTAATATATCTGGAATCTCTGGAACTGCACTATCGAGTCAGAATTAATATGCAGGCTTTCTGTTCAAACTAAAATAGGGCAAATGACCCAGGGACAACCAATAAAAAAATCTCCAACACCCTTTCTATATTTCATCCCCATCTCCCTTTAGGGAGCTTATTATAATGCCTTGCTTGGTTGGGCGCCAATCTTAGACTTTGTGAGTCCGAGTCTACGTTCTCGTTTTCATTTTCGGACGACGCGAATCGCGGGTGAAAATCATAATTTTTCAATTTGAATAATGAACGACAGTTGGCTGCGTCGGTGGTTCGTTGCCAGCGAAGCCTTTAAATTTATTTTGAATGCCTTTTATTTTCTTAGGTTTTCTTTCTTGCCCAAAAGAAAAAAAATAACCCAACAGCCCAACACTCGTAAACTCATTTGAGAAAAAATGTTCTGCCCCCAAATCCAAATTATTTACTCGAAAGCTAAAAAAGAAGATGAAGTGGTAGAGGGTGAGAGTCTGGAAAAGGCATGAATGCCTACACTTAAAACAAATTTAATGAGGAAAACCTTTTTTTCAAAAATATAGCTCTTAAAAATAGAATGTTAAATAAAAAACAAATAGTAAAAAAAATTTGGAACTAATTTGTATAATATCGTGAGAATATTGGGATATTCGCATTTTAAGATGTTTCTATTTATGTGTATGCTGACTACGTTCGCTGAGCTCTAAACGAAGGGCTAAAATGCTAATAAGCAGCGCAGAACGCGAGCCATTTGTCCTCCGTCTCACTCTTCTAGACCGTTCTATATAAGTATATAAGACGCCCTTTATGTAATACTCGTACATGCCATTTTATATATAGGGGGCTGCCAGGATGAAGCCTTTTTTGGCTGTTGAAAGGGGCACAAAGAAGTGGAGGCGTCAGTTTCACTGGAAGCTTGAGTGGGAGGCGGTGGGGAGGTTAGGGAATGAGTGGGTGGTGTCGCCTTTCCTTCATTGCGCTGTAGTTGTTTGCTCTCTCAGTGGAGATTAAATGGGGAAAAACACTGTGACATTTTCTGGCTGCGCGGCGCGTTTTTTATTTTCATTTTTTCAGCTGCTGCTGCCTTCAGACGCAAATTCAAATTCCGGTGAAGGGATGAATGAAGGGGGCTGTGTTAGGCATGGTGAGGGTGGTGGCGACAGCATTAGTGGGGCGTCTTGTGGCAAATGTAAAATAATGCGAAAGGGCTTCGTTTGCATAAATTAAAAATTTATGTAATGCTGCCCGTTTTCGCCCTTCAGAAAAAAAGCAGAAAGCTCTGGCTAATTTTCCTGAAGCTGGGTGCCTTATGAATGGATAGAAAAAAAATTGCTTCTTTTGTTTAACACAATATTGTAATATATATATTTTTTGGTTCGCAGATACAATTTGTTTATTATAACATAATATATTTTAGCTTTTAATTAATAAATTATTTTAAAGTATATATACGTATTTGTTAAACATATACATAGCATTGGTGTTTAAATGCCAAATGCAAGTACAACATTAAACTAGAAAAGGAGTAGGTATTTATGACAAAAAACTGACAGCTCCGTTTACTTATTACATACATACAGATACGTCTGTATGCAATGATTTACGTTTTTATAAATTGTCTAGCTTATATTTACTGATGTATTGCACAAGGTGTATGTACGTCTTTAAATGGTTAAATATGAGAACCACAAAATTAATCCAAATTATGGCTTAACTTTGAATTTGTTCGGTTATTTCGCACAACTTGAGCTGCAGTTAGATGTATAAGTGTAGTTTATTTACATAAAAATTGACTCTTGTATTTCTAGTATTTAATTACATCTAACGGGTTAAACGAACTACATTTTAGTGTCGAGTATTAATGTACACAATTAATATGAAACATATGTGAGGCTTTTCGTGCAATGCGCTGGACTTTCAAAAGATTCGAAATGCGCTCGCTATCTGATTTTATTATTTTTGTAATATTTTAATCTTGAGGAACTTGTATACCATACATTTGAATGAACAAAGAAAATTACATAATATTTTGTTGCATTTTTATGACTTTAGAACGTACAAACTAAGAGTGCATCGGTAAGTTTGTTTGCTTACCGATGAATAGAACCAAAGATTGCACTAAAATTATTATGTAGTGTAAGTTTAAGTACATGATTATATTTACACTTAATCCTAATTCGCCTAGTATTCAAAAATCCTTTCTAGTTATAATTCCCTTTAAAATATGCATCAAAATTGCAATGCATATAAATTGGTTTTGCTTCTCAATTTATTTCTCTAAATGTTGTATATAAATTCAGTTGAATTGTACGATTGCCAAATTGTTGTATGTATATACTGTTCAGCTCACAACAATTTCGATACAAAGAGGTATTGGAGGTATTTGGTTATAGCATTTTCTTCCTGTTTACTTGGTTCAAGTCTTACAAATAGAATAAATATATACGAATAGTAGATAAGTTAGATTACTATACATACAGTTTGATTAAGCATTGAGCTATATTATTATTAAGATTATTCTTTAGGAATATTTTGGAAAGTTCCTAATAGTTTGCAACATTAAAGAAAACTATGTTTTAAAAATGGAAGAAGATGAAATGTAACAGCGACAGCAGCTCAATTTATTCAATATTTTTGGCATTCCAAAATATTAAATCAAAGAAATAAAAATTGTATATTTTACGAGTTTTAATAAATTTATTTTTTCTATTGCATACAGCAACATTTCAACTAAATATACATTTAAATATAAATATAAAATTAAATATATATGTTTGAGCCAAATAAAACGAGGTTAATTCAGTTATGAGCTAATCAATTAAATAATAGTTTTAAATAGTAATGTCAAACAAAACAATTAGCGTAAAAAATATTTCTTTTATTATAACTTAAAGTTAATTTTGATTTCATGATTATTGGCATTGTTTTCTTTAAGAATTCGATTAAATAATATTAAAATAAGCTAACATATTAAATTAAATCCTTTGACAGATTTCATATTTTTGTTCCTTTCATTTCTATTGGTAGTACAATACAATTTTTGGAGCGCCGTATAATTTACAATTGGCAGCTGCATAAGCTGGATATATACAATTTAAGATACCTTAAAAACTTAAGAATTTAATTAAATTAGCGGTTAAGAATGGCACGACATTTTCGGTTCGATTTGGTGGGGTTTGGCGGCGATAAGCTTATGGCAAGTTTAGCTAATTTTGTACAGTTTTTGTGTATTTTTTTGTTTTTGATTTATGTGCTATTAGTTTACTAATTTCTTTTATTTCGTTATTTTATTACTTGTACTTATCATTAAATTCCTGTTGCAACAATTTTAACTTTCCACTTTGAAATGGCAAAATTTTCAATTTTGTGTGGATCATTGCCAGTCACTTTCATCTAATGAAAACTGATCATGGCTATGTACAATTCGGTGTTGGACTGGTCTAGTGTTGATGGTGGCGCAGATAGAGAGCAGCTGCGTCATCCAAATCATCCAAATCAATATCTTCGGTTTGTTCGTGAGATCCAACAGAGCGTGGCGAATGCATGCTCAAATCCTCTGGTTCGGTTTGCTCGGGCATATCACTTGGAACATGAGGGATTTGAGGTGGCGGTAAGCGAAAAACTCGGCGGATATCCTGGGCCTTGCGCCGAGCGATGCTACTGCTGCAATGGCCATCTACAGAGCTGGCTCCATCCTCAGACAAATCCAATGGAGCTTCGTCCTCTATTGCGCCCTTTTCCATGTCGACCGACTCTTCCGAACCTCCATAGCTAGCACACATTGCCGCGAATTTATTGGTGGACGACTCGAGAGCCATTGCGGTGACTGTCATGGGGTAATCTCCACTCATGGCTGGCGACAGTGCGGGAGTAGGCGGCGACTGGATGCCACATTTGTGATTCATCAGATGGTGGCGGCGTCGGAACTTCATGTGGCAGCGCTCGCACTCGAACGGCTTTTCGCCGTTGTGGACGAGCATGTGTGACTTTAGCTGATTGGAGTCACTGAATTTCCCGTCGCAGATCTCGCAAGTATAGGGACGCTCTCCGGTGTGGACTCGCAAATGCCGCCTAAGATTGGCAACCTGAACGAATTGACGATCGCAGTGCGAGCAATGATATGGCTTCTCTCCAGTATGCAGACGCATGTGGGTTTTTAGATGGTGATCCCGGGTAAAACGTTTGTGGCACTCCGGGCATTCGAAAGGCTTCTCACCAGTGTGGGTGCGTTCATGGTTCTGCAGCACGTGCTTGTAGCCGAAGCTGCGGGAGCAGATTTTGCAGGTGAAGCTCTTATCCCGAGATGGATCCTTCGAGACAGCACCGCCGGCATTTCCGCCCGCTCCCTCGTGGGTAGAATTGGGAGAGCTGCCGCTGGATGGTGGAGAAATGGGACCTCCCGGTGTGTGGTATAGATCGTTTACACTCATGCTGATCTCGGTTTGGAACTCCTTCTTCACCGACAACTTCCGAGACTTCTTCGCTGGCTCATGGTGCTGGGGGGTGCTATTGGGGGAAGTCAATGGATGTTTGCCACTTCCCAATGGCGTGGACAACGGCGAGTGTGGACTAGCTGGAGGCGAATGCAAATGAGTGCCCTGGGGCGGCAGGGATTGCTGGGCTGCCCAAGCTCCAAATAAAGCCGCCGGATTGTGTGGGAATAGAGTGTTGGCCAATGTACTCATGGGAAGCTGGGCCATGAAAGCGGCGGCCTGACGATTGGCGGCCAGGAGTTGAGTGGGCGAAAGCATTCCGAAAGCTGAGGCGGCCGCCTGTTGGAGACCCATACCCGGGTACATTGCTGGGGCGCTGGAAGCTGATGTGTTGGCCGACATAGGAGGCGATAGCGACATGGAACGGTCGACAGCGACGTCCTCTCGCTTTATGCCAGCTAGTGCAGCAGCTAAATCTAAAAAAAAATAAAATAAAAATTAGTTTACTGCTTACAACGCGTAAAACATATATTAATCAAGTTGGGGGCACTTCAGTACGGAGGGTTGAGCTTCAGAAGTGGTCTCTTGCTAAGAGCAAACGTTTACAAGAGCCAACAAAAATTCACATATGGTACATGTGTGAGAGACAGTTTCACGCTCTCGGTACTCTTTTTTGTTTGGCTCCTCTCTGTTTGGGGCTCGCTAGCTTTTGTTTTGGTGGGTAACGAGTTAAGTGCCGGTTTCTGGCAAAACTTGTAAACAAAGCCTAATTGTCGTATATGTACTTATACATATATGTGTTATGTGTTTGTTGGTAAAAGGGGCGTTGGACTGAACTGATAGACGGGAAAACGTCTACTACCAAGTCATAGAGCGAGCTCTCTTTCTTCGTCGCCGCCGTTAAGGCACACATTTCGTTTAACAACGAGTGAACAAAATCAAACGATTTAAGATTGTCAAAAATCAGGGGGTTAAAGTTAAGAAAGGTTTATATCAATCTTCACTTATACTTACTTCGTGTCTGTGCGTCTTGAAGCATTGATATGGCCATCAATGTGTTTTTCCTGTGTGTGTTCCTTTAATTTTCTTCTTCACCAAAGCAAATACACTTTGAATATTCGATGAATAAGTTGTTAAGTTTTAATTTTGTAGACAACAAATTTTAATTTGAGCAACTTATGCACTTTTAAGGATATGAAATATTTCTTTCACGCACTTTTGTACTTTGAGGTAGAGAGTTTTCACTGATTTTTCCTTTTTATAAAAGTTCACCGATTTTGCAAAATGAGGTAGTTGTAATTTGATTAGGTTTATTTTTCGCGTTTGTGTGTGGCACAACAAATGGTTGTTCCTCTCACTGACAGAGCCAAATCACGACTGATACAAATTCGCTGCGTGAGCTAACTATAAGTACGCTCTGCCCCGGCGAAAGAATCTCACTCACCCTCAAACGTACGCACACTGGCACTCAATTCGCCCTCCCGCTCACACGCACGCAAATACGCCTGCAGAGAAGAGAGGAAGGGAAATCTTCACGGCGAAACCGAAAAACGATCCCCAGACCCGAAGCAGGTAAAGTAAAAACTGGGCACTCCGTTGAGTTGAGTTATTTTCGTCGTTTCCTTTTTTTACCTAAAAGTGCTGATTTTTCATATGCAAATTGGTGCGACAGAGACAGCCAGACATACACTTCAATGCCGAAGCCAAAGTTGACTTAAGTCAAACATTCGGTGCGGTTTTTTAACATTAGATGCCGGTGAGAAGTATCTTTAGTTAGCTCAATACACGCATTTATGACCGGTTCTTTTTTTGTCAGTCATAAAACATAAAAAATCAAAACTATGAGATGCCCATGAAAGGGCATTAAAACTTATTACCACTTCCGCTCTTGTTTTTTAGAGCCTTCATAAAAACTGCACCAGGATAAAATTTTAAGTGGAACAAGGATCAGATGCGAGCTATTTTAACACGAGTAAAAAGAGGACTCCAAAAATTACTCACTCAGATGTGTCTTGGCCATTTCCCCTTTCTACTTGCGAGTGGCATAGAAAATAACTAAACTGGCGAAGGGGGATGAACGCCAAATGAGAACTGGGCGAAAGGGAAACAGCGTGAGCGAAAGAGCCAAAAGTCAGGAAAAGAGATGTTATGGACGGGGTTGAAATTCAAGCGTGCGCTGTAAGAGTGAACAGGAAGTAAACAAAACATCAGCTCAACGAGTCCCCAAAGCAGGAAAAAGGGAACTGAGATGTTTTTACAAAATAGTCCGAGTGAGTCTTTTGGGGTTCTGTGCAGCCTGTTGAGCAAAGCGACAACGAAGTGGAAGTTCTCTTTGATGGGTAACTAATTATTGGCACACGTCTAAAAAACAAATTGTAAATAAGGAACTAGTAAAAAAAAAAGTCTTCAGGTAGAAGCGTACTCAAGTCAATCCCCCATCATAAAAAAAGTCAGAGAAGCTGAACCATCGCAATTTTTCTATATGCATGGATGTTCTCAGTGAGTTTTGCGGATTGACTTTTAAATGGTTTTATGTAGATTTTTATGGCAAGGACATGCTGTGCTGAACTTATGTTGAAAATGGGTCTAGATCGGTATTTTGGGTTTTGTAGGTAGGCCAAGGACGCACAGAGCCCGACAGGCGGTTAATGCGAACTACCGTGGATTTTTCGAAAGTGAAACCAAACAATAGGAGGACGGGCCACATATATCCTTGCTCTGCATAATGTTACGTAAAATTCGAATGGTTTTTGTCATCGAACGAGCACAGTCGGCTTCAGCGAAAGATTTACACAAAAATACAATTCGCAGAAGGCATTAAACAATATTCGCAGCACCCAAAACTGACCCTATTGATAAGCGTTTCTGGGGTTTCGGGCTGGATTGACCGGTTCCAGCACATCTTTCGGGGATTAGTCAGAAAAAATGTTGGCTTGTTTGCTTGATAAGCGGTGTACGGCTTGATATTGAGAAAGCAACTTAAGCTCAACTGATTTAAATAGGATCCGGGCCTTATCTCTTATGAATTTCTCGGCAATCAGTAAACTAGAATCATATCACTAGTAAAAGAAAAGTAGTCTAGATTAAGATTCGCAAAGCTGACCAAAATTGTTCGACAACGAGTTTCACACGTGCTAAACAGTTTATGTGTAAATGGGGCAGTAGTGCGTAGAAAAGTGCGTATGCTGATAAGGTCCAAACTGGGGGAACTAACCTCGGGTAACAAATTCTTTACTTTATTGGTTTAAATAAATATATTTTTTTAATAGTTAGAAAGTGTTCTTTTTGAAATGGTAAATTAACATCTGGTATTTGACTACGTCAGTCCACAGTTATCCTAAAGGCGTATAGTTTCATTTAATAAAAACATATTAACCCTCGCAGCCCCTAAAAAAAACCATGCGCTAAAGGCAAACAAAAGCTAAAACTTCATTTTTTCCGAAAAAAGAGACACAATTTGAGCAAATATGTGAATCGAAAACGAGGGCTGTCAACAAAGACGCAATTGTTAAATAAAAAAGGGGGAAACTCGAAAAAAACTAAAAGTGAAGATTTAAAACATCGAATGCAACGCATGCACTTTGAAGCATCCCTAGGGGTGCGGGATAGGGGTTTAATTGTTTGGCAGCCCATAAGTGTGCCCACAATTTTTTTTTAGCAATTTGTAACACTCGATCGGTTTTTGTTAAATTTTTTTGAGGGTTTGGTTTCTTGATTTATAGTCAATCGGGTAGTCTCGATAATATCGCTGAAGGTTGTTGCCACATGCACACACTAAGCGAAAAATAAACACCGTATGTGAAAATCATTATGAGCCCGTGATTTATTAGTAATCCTTCGACCTAATATAGGGACCAGGATCGAAGATCATCATGTACTTTTCTTTAACCACCCGCTAATCGTCTATCCTAATCCGCGGATGAAAACTGCGCAATCTTAAACTGGCATGGTTAGGGCTAAAATCTATTTAAATCTAATATTCAATGCAATGGAAAACCCCTTTAAGATGATCTTGAGGGAAATACTCACTCTTAGAGCAGCGATTACGAGTGCAACAACTTGGATTAAAGAAATGTTAAAGCTGTCCCAAATAATCTAGCATATTCTGAATAACGTAGATCGGCCTTAACAAAAGAAAAAAATGCAGGCCTTTTCCACCCTTATCTCCGTTTTCGAAACGTTGTTGGCAGCATCCCTAAAGAAAAATGTTAAGTTTTTTACGGACTTGGCATACCCGCGGCACACGTTCTCAAAAAGGATCGGATACAATTTTAAATCAACTTAACGAGAATAAACCCAAGACTTTATCGTCATCGCATGCGAAGCGCATGCCAGACGCAGGATCATCTGAAGGGCAAGGGTTAAAGGAGAAACACTCTTGAGTGCATTAGCCGTCCACAAGCGTATTTGGTTAGTCCTAATAATATAATCATGAACCTACGATTACATATCTGCTTGCGGTAGAGTTCCTGTTAGGAAAGGATTAAGTTAATCCATTGCGGTGCGAATGAACGGGAAAATACTTAGCTGCGGGCGGAAAAACTTGTAAAAGTCCTTCTATATGCACAGTGTGTGCCTTTTTTTATGCATTCTCAACGAATTTTCATAAATGGAATTTTTTAAAGAATTATTTACACAAACGGTAGTTTCATTCAGGACCAGGTTCAATAAACAATCCGATGACTACGATTTGGCCAGTTAAAAAACTCTAAATGCCCATAAAATCGCAGGTAGAATGACTAACAATGGAAACAATCATTAAAAAACGGAAGTTCACAAGTACTTCCTTGTAAAAAAACGCAACCGTTGACATTCGTAAAAAAGTCAAGTCAATATTATAAAAAGGTGTGGGAAAGAGGGAGAAAGCGCATTGCGGCGAATTCGTTTACGATGCAGAATGGCATGCAAATGATCAAAATAGTTGGCCTGACCGTGTTTATGATGCAAGGATACATCGTCATACGACATTCCTAAGCCGGATTTAGTTCACTTTGGCATATTTTTTGCATTGTTTTTCCTTTGCCTATTTTTTGTTGTTTTAAGTGAAATTTGACTTCTTAATTGCCGACAAACCCAAGGCTGCTATACTGACTACCTGGGACTGCAGCAGTCTCGGGTTTAAGAGGCAAGGAAGCAACCCACGCTTACAGGTAGATCAATTCCATGCTCTGCCGTCTGCCCTGCTTAGTGTATTTAGGAATTCCATAATTATGATCCTCATTCGGCCCATAGGCCTGCCTTCTTGCGAATTGAAGAAAATGAAAAAAACAAAGCAGGCCGAGCGCGAAAAAAATCGCGCCGCGCTCTAAGCCGGAGATTAACCGAGGGATTTAAGGAAAATCCGTCAATATTACGCCCCTTTGCAGGGGATCAAGCTTAATCACCTTGCTTAAGACAGGATTATTTGTCTGAAAAAATTTAATCCGTTTCTGAAGGTAGACGTAACATTTTTTTCTTTCCTAATCCAGGGTCCAGCTGCTTTAAAGAGGTAAAAGTCTGGAAAAGAAAAAAATAAATTGTAGCAAATTGCTTTTTATGATCACGCATGGCGAAAAAGTTGAGTCCCTGGATTAAGTTAAACCAGTTGGCCAGATCAGTTGACCTGAGCAGGTAACTCGCTCATTTCCATCCCGGAAAATGTTGCTTAGCTACTGATCCAGTGATTAAGCTGGGATTATAGTTAACTTAAGGAGCCCGATTAGGCTTGATCCACGATAAGCGCCAGAAGACTTCGGTTTTGTGGCGCAATAAGAAAACCGCAGTTCCGCAGATCACGATTAATCTGTGGATTAAAACTCTGGCCGCATTTGGAAATTAAAGCGGTTCCGTTTCCTCAAAGATTGTGCAGCAAGGGAGGAAGGGATTAAAATAGTAGGTTTTATATTCTACTAAATAATAACTATTTAATAGTTAATACTGTAAAATTATAATTTGTTTAATATAATTGAGAGTAAAGCCAGTTACGGTATTCTTGGTTTGCTAATGGATTTGATTTTGTTTAAGATAGAGAAAAAATTAGTCTGCAATTGTTGTGTAAGTTCCGTTTAACTGTTAATATACACCCAGAAAAAAAAGGAACGAAAAAAATCAAGAACATTTTTCCGTTCCGTTCTCCTTTTTTTGTTCTCACATTTTGAACGTTTGTTCTCAAATCTTCCTAATTCAACACCAATATGTTCTAAAAGTGACCCCATTCGTTCAAAACATGCCAATATTTCGGTCAAATTTTATGAACAAGCGTTCAAAAACTGACAACAAACGGGCTTACGCACTTTTTGACCCCATTTGGGCTTGATTTTTGAACGTTTCGAACGGATTTTTTTCTGGGTGTACGCCTATTTAACTATCATTTTTATACCCTTGCAGTGGGTATTATGATTTTAGTCAGTAGTTTGCAACGCAGTGAAGGAGACGTTTCCGACTATAAAGTATATATATTCTTGATCAGCATCACTAGACGAGTCGATCTAGCCATATCCGTCTCAGTCTGTCTGTCCGTTTCTACCCAAAGTAGTCTCTCAGTTTTTAAGCTTTTGGCTAGAAACTTTCCCAAAAGTCTTCTTTCTATTGTAGGTAGTATATAAGTCGTAACGGACCGGATCGGACAACTATATCATATAGCTCCCATATTAAAGATCGGAAAAGAAACGTTAAAAAAATTCTAGCTTCTGCGTTTTTTAAAATATTACCTTCTACTCTTGGGGATAATATTTTCAATATTTCTGAATTTCGAATTAAATATTTAAAAAATCTGGCGACTATATATATAGCTGCCATAGGAACGATCGGAAAATTAATAGGAAAGTAATAGGAAATACATTTTAGCTTCCTTGGTTTTTATTGTATTCTCTTCTACTCTAGGATATAATTTTTGTTTAATATTTCCGAATTTTCAATTAAATTTAAAAAAAATTGGACGACTATATTATATAGCTGCCATTAGGAAGGATAGAAAAAACAATGTCAAAATAATACGAAATTTAAAATTTTTACGATTTGTAAGTTAATAGGAATGATCTGCAAGGGTATATAAGCCACGGCTTGCCGAAGCTAGCGGCGTTAGGATTATTCTACTGAATGTTTTTATACCCTTGCTTCGATGATTTTTATCGTATTTTGTTCTACTATGGGACATAGTAATTGTTTATACGTTAATATATCTAAATGTAAAATTCGTGTAGATATTAATTAAAAAAAAAATACATTTCCAAAAATAAAACATAACTGGAATTTAATTACAAGCTCAACTAGTTATGACATTAATTTTGTGGGCCACTACACTCAAAAAAAAATTTTAGAAAATCGCCTATGGATTTGCTTTACTGGCGATTTTTTTCTATATTTCTGGAATATTTCTTGAATTTAATGAATTTTGATTAATTGGAAGAAAATTTTCTTTACCAGTAGAAAATTTTTTTATTTTAAAGAAAAATATCGCCAGTGAAGCAAATCCATAGGCGATATTCTAAAATTCAGGGCGATTCATTTTCTGAGTGTACTTACACACCCTTGAGCAAAATACTGATTATTTTTCGCTAAAATATATATATTTAAGACGTATTTAAACTTCGGTTGCCAAAGTTAGCTTCCTTTCTGGTTTATTACCAAAATTCTACATATATTTTTCCCCTTAGCTGTTCTAAGATACACTCAGAAAATGAATCGCCCTGAATTTTAGAAAATCGCCTATGGATTTGCTTCACTGGCGATTTTTTTCTTTAAAATAAAAAAATTTTCTACTGGTAAAGAAAATTTTCTTCCAATTAATCAAAATTCATTAAATTCAAGAAATATTCCAGAAATATAGAAAAAAATCGCCAGTAAAGCAAATCCATAGGCGATTTTCTAAAATTTTTTTTTGAGTGTACATTTTGCTATATTTTCCACTTTAGCTGTTCTAAGATACATTTTAAAACTCTCGGGTTAAATTCTCAAAAAATGTATTTTGGTGCGCACCCTCTATTCGTGTCCTTTTACTTTTTATCTGCAAAAATATAGCTCCCAGATGTATAATTGACAAATAATGTTCGTGTTTTTTGTCTCTGGCGCGGTTTTCTTATCATTTAGTAGCGTTGCCCGCTGGGGCTGACACGCAACTTTTTGCTTATGAGCACTTGGCTTCTTATCAATCTCTGTTCTTGCACTATGATGCTAAGCTTAATTATATTAGAACACATACATACAATAACATTTGAGCTGCTGCTGGCAGCATAAATTTGGCGAGTTGAAACGCAGCGTCAAGATCAAGGATTTTGGTATGCTTATCAGTAGGTCGTACAATGCACCCGGAGCGCATTTTAGTCAACCAGTTTGTTATCAGTGCCAAAGCTATTTATTTCGTAAAGAATTCTGCTCAGAACCTCCTTTCGTTTCGAAAGAATGGGGGAACGGTATAAAACCATATACACTTGACAACCGAAATTGCCAGAGATTGTCACGTACACTCAGAAAATGAATCGCCCTGAATTTTAGAAAATCGCCTATGGATTTGCTTCACTGGCGATTTTTTTCTTTAAAATAAAAAAATTTTCTACTGGTAAAGAAAATTTTCTTCCAATTAATCAAAATTCATTAAATTCAAGAAATATTCCAGAAATATAGAAAAAAATCGCCAGTAAAGCAAATCCATAGGCGATTTTCTAAAATTTTTTTTTGAGTGTAGGCACTGGTCGATTAAGTAGTCGATTAGTAAACCCGCAAAAAATACGAATATTCCTTTATTCTACGAGTAATAGATGTGTTGGACAATCTGAGTAATTAATAAAAATAGTTATTCTTTTTCTTAAAACGTAGAATGAATTTGTATGATAGAGAAGCAAATAAGAAATAAAAACTATAGTATGTACATACCCACCCCATATGTTATAATATACATAATTAATACCTATGCTGGCAGAAACGCGTTGGTGTTCATACAATCAAAGCAAATTCAATCTGGTGAAGATAAGGGCTAATTCCTGTCATGGCCGTTCATGACAAAGCGCTGTTTCAAAACAGCGCCAGAAATGGAAAGGTGCGAGGAAGATGTTGACATGATGTCACTCATATGTCCGCAAGTCAATCCAATTAAACAAAACCACGTAGTGGAAACCGCAAAAAAGTTGAGGCGTGACAGGATAATCAGGCGGCGATTGTTTGGCAATTAGACAGTAGCGAAGTCGTAGAAAAGTCAGCTAAAAAAGACTCAAGACAGGCATTAGAACTACAAAAAAATAGAAAAGTATCGCATTGCACATGGAGCAGCTTTTCAGTCAAAACTTGAGGGTTGGATAAGTCCTTTGTTTGTTAGCCTGTCAGCATGGCCGATCTAACTCTTGTCAATTTTTCGAGTAAATTTGCAAAAATGAAGCTGTAAATTGCATTGATTTCTTGTTGACAGCTGGTCGACAACTGATATGACGAGGGGTGGGAATTAGGGCCACACACACCTAACCAGAACAGAGCTGAAACCGTTATTTGTAAGCATAGGTTGTCAACAAGCGCGCCAAATGGCGATTTTTAACGGCCAATCCTTTTTAGGCTCTGGTCAAAATCAATTAATCAAATAGATTGCCACCTACATACAACCAATAGAGTAACTGCCTGGGTGTCATTAAATCAAACTACGTGATTTATGGATGTGAGAGGAAGTAGCTCCTTTTCTTTTCTGCTCCTGAAGAATTGTATATTTCAAAAGGCTCCGATGTGCATTTTTGCTCTTGTGACTGGCCTGTAGCTTTGTATAGATCTGGAATCGGGCCAGACCATTAAAAATTTTCAAGGACCCTCAGCCAATGGTCCAACTTTCCTTCTGGCAGATTCATTAATCATAATTTTGGGCTGGCCCACTTCTATAGGCTGTTTACTTCAGGGTATTTGACGTTACTGCACAAAAATTTTCAATAGCTAAGAAAAGTTTTTGGTTTTTGCTATTGCGGCATTCTGTTAAAAATTCTTGTCATGAGGTTTCTTTTTAGTTAGTTTATTCCTATCAATGAGATAAGCAATACAGATCTCCCTTTCGTATTGTCTTATCACTATTCACAGTTAAAAGCAGATGTTCATTATTTTGCCATTATTACATAGCCATTGCATAAAAAATTTTCCACAAACAATAAAAATAATTTTTTTGGTCAAAAATTATTATTTTTTAAGCGATTTTATCATAACACAATAATAATTACGTTGTAATTTTTATTTATTACTCAAATGGTTAGTTATTAGTTATTATTTATATTTCCAAACTCATATATTTGTTAATTGCTATTGTCGATACTGTCAGCAACTTTCTCCTAGCTATTAGCTATTAAAAATTCTCATACCAATTTTGGTCCGGGTGTTAAGAGGACAGAGGACTCTCCCCATTTTCTTTGTTATTCTGTTAAGACCATTACCACTTTGTGTGAACACGTTTTTTTGTGGTCCAGGCCACTAATTGGCATGTCACCTTGCATCAGTTACATAAATTTTCCATTCACCGGTTCATTCTTACGTGACATTACAGAAAATTAACAGACATATATCTCAACCAGATTATCCTTTCATAGTTTGGTTTGATCTACCGCGCAGGATATATTTGGGCATGCCATGTTCCCATTGGTGACAAGTAGCTAAAATTTGGCATTAAAATGTTTTTAGATCTGTACCGCAATCCTTTTATTTGCTGAGTATACACGTATTCACGGTAAAGTGTCTTCTTAAAAAGACCATCTATACCCATTAGGTGTTTCTTATAACATTTGCAAAATGTCTTATTATCCTACAATTCCGATCTTAACATACATACATCTTGAGAGTCAAGTTAAGGAAAAATTAGCTACATGCTACGATAAGCAGTAAAGTATTTTTACAAAAATTAATGGTAAATAAGCTGACGGGGTTTCGATGCGATTCGACTGGAGCCACACGATAACCCAAAGTCAGTCTGGTCAGTGATTGTCAGTGAAAGCAAGTGCATTTCCGGCTATGTTTACTCAATTGCAATTTCAATCGACAGTCACCGACTAAGCGACTGATAAGCAATGAGTAATTTCCATGGCTGGAGGGGAACCCGGGGTGGAGGTGTATTTTTAAAATATTGGTATTGAATAGGCAAATTAAAATGTTGCTGAACTTGGCCTCTTTGTGTAGGTAATGTCAATGCGTGTCTTATCGTTTTAAAACTGACTGGGACTTTACTTTCGGGTAGGTTAAACGTGTATTTACTATGTGGCGCCAGTCAAAGGGAGACTAATGAACTTAACATAGCACGGTAACGGAGTTTTAAATGTCTACTTTTTATTGAAGGCTTCGGTATCCGAAAGAAAATTTTATATCTCTTCCTTGGCTCATTAGGTTTTAACCAACGCAAATCCTTCGCAATTTCACCGAAAGAAAATTCCTGTTACCTGCAGATGAAAATAAAATACAAAATTGACCCTAATCAGAGATGCCCCAGGAACCCACGCAAACTATGTTCAATCTTGCGCAAAGGGATAACAAATTTTAAGCACATGGGACGGCAGGATATCTTTTGCCGGCCTTCTGACCAGGGTGCCTTTGGTGAGAAACGATGACGAAGAATGTGCGCACTGAGGCAAGCATGCAAAATGTGAGGACTGTCTTTCTTAACAAGGAAAACAAGTTCATGCGGTAGAAAACACATATGCCTCGTTGAATTTTACTTTTCTACTTCTTGTTTGTTAACCGAAGGTTCTCGTCCTTATCCCTCGAACAGAAACCCGACACTTGGGTAACTAGGACATAGAACACAAATAAATCAGAGAGGCGCTCGATAAAAGTAGAAACCATTTCCGGTATCAGCGTGTAGTCCAGGCAACTTTCGATTTCGATTGTATATTGGGAGCAGGGAGATTTTCTATAATTTCCACGTCAAATCGAGCACAATAGAATGTCGAGGCACGCCCCTAAAACATTCAAATTTCATTTCCGCGTAGGCAGGTCCCTGGGTAACGATTAAACGATCAAATTTGTGGTTTGAAAAATGAAATCGAAATTTCCGGCAATGCATTGTGCGGCCTTATAATAATCACTTATCATATTGCAAAAAAGGTGAAAGTAGGTTTTATTAGAAAGTAATTTGCGGTGTTACTGCTCTTTATTCTGAAATTTTGTTGTAACCATTCTGTACGATGGCCCGCATAATATAAATTCTTGTAGAAATTTAACTAGCATATCCGCAGTGACAGTTCTTGAAAGCACTTTTATCGACATTCATCCCCAAATAACTGGACATTTAAATTGAATCTAACTAAATATTTCCGTTCATCGTAAACGAACTTTGTTGGGTACAAATTCCCCTCTGCAAAATTCGATCAATAGGTTTTTGTTTTCAGGGTTTTCGTAGATGCTAATTTGCTGTGAAAGGCATACACACAAAAATTATGCTCGGGATGGCCACAAAAATCGACTAGCGCTGAAGTTTTTTAATATAGAAATTATTCTTTCTTCTTTTGTTATTCTGTTGGTTAAATCATCATGTTCAGTTATATCGGACTATGCAATTAAATGGTGTTCTCTTTTTAGAAAACAATTAATTTGTTTGTCCCTCTAAGTCGTACTTGAAATATTTTGAATTATTCTTACGTTTTACCCAGTTAGTTTATTAATATAGAAATTATTCTTTCTTCTTTTGTTATTCTGTTGGTTAAATCATCATGTTCAGTTATATCGGACTATGCAATTAAATGGTGTTCTCTTTTTAGAAAACAATTAATTTGTTTGTCCCTCTAAGTCGTACTTGAAATATTTTGAATTATTCTTACGTTTTACCCAGTTACCCACTTCAACAAAATCAGATCCAGCATACAATGAACGCTAGAGAGCACCTTTTAGTTCATGGAAACTATGTGGGAAAATACGATAGATGCATTCAATCAAGATTTAAGTAATTTGATCAATACAATAACCGTTTCCCATTCAATCGACCTTTCATTTAAAAATATTTTTCGTAGTTTTTAATCCTGTTTTGCGGAGTGAAACAAAAAAATATCGAATAACCCTTAACCATTCAGCAAATTGCAAAGTATCGAAGAACCTGCTACCGATGTTATCTAGCGGTTGTGAGTCATTCCAAAAGTCCCTCTTTCATTTTATAACAATTTGTGAAAAGCCGGGAATTTCGGAATTGTGACCAAAAAGATTTCGTGCTATTAATTAACACGCATTTTTAATGTTTTTGCTTTTTATATCTGTGCACTACCAGTTTTTTTACAGGAGTTCCTTAAACTCTTTAAATTTCTTCCTTCCTAAGTTATAAGAGTTATACGAATATATTTTATTCCGTGTTTTAAAAGCCTTCACTTCTGTAGATATATACAAAGAATAATTCCTTTGTCTGGACTTCGGCTAGTCTTCATGTCCGCCTTGTCAGTTTTCTAATGCTTTTGTTTGCTGACTACGTTGTCCAGTAAAAAGGTTTGAGTGTGCACTCTGAAATTTTTGCAACTGTTTCACATTAATGATGAGCCGGAAAGGGATCCTTTATATTCTGTTGCATTACAGCATCAAACTCATAATGACCAACTCATGAGGGATTTGTAGAACCTGGCTGTTTCGCTACAGGATATCGTTTAGCTCCCACATGGCCTGGTATAATGAACGCTTGACCTACGCTGTTATAATTCTTACAAATTAGTTCAGTTGGTCAAGCGTGAACCGATGATTAATTAAGGTGCAATGTGATTGTATATGTGCTTTACTCTGTCTAAAATGTTATTATTTAATATGCATCGTAATGCAACGTAAATCTATAGGTGCCTAAAAAAAAGATCTCTTAAAAATGTAATGCATTCACTTTCCCATGACATGTGAGAGCTGCAGCCCGTATCCTTGCAACATTGTATCCTTTTTACATGTGTGGGAAACAAACACTTTCTCTAGCTAGCAACTCCTAACTCGTCTCACGTTACACACTTTACATCCTGTGGCAATGTGCAAAGGATTGACAATGACTTTCAGCTGACAAGTGTCATCGTAGAAAATAAAGGATGCTTCTCTCAAAAATGGGATAAATAAAAGAAAGACAGCACAATATTATGCACAAACTGGAAATAGTTGCGGAAATAAAAACCAAGGAATAAAACCAATTTGAGTGCTAAAAGGATATTAGGTTCTGAGTGTCCTCAAATCGTAAAAATGGGCGCTTAAGCCAACAAAGCAATACAGGATTCCATCTATCCTTAGTGAACGCCATTTATATACTCTTTAAATTAAACAACAAAAAACTGTATATTTTTAAATAGGTTCTTTTTTTTTAATAAAAAAAAATAAAATATAATATATTTAGTATAAAACTTACTGAAATTATATTTTTTCAAATATTTGTTCAGCTACTACAATCCCAAATAGGTATGCCCTAAATGAAATGATAGAAGCTCGAATGCAATCATTTGCAGATCTCAAAGCATTACCACGGTCCCTTAGATTTTGCTTACACGCGCAATAAGTTGCGTTCGTTTCACGCAACCTCCTGTTTCTGGGGTTCTAGTGTTTTTATTGCTGCGCATTGACACATTGGTCTACTTTTGCACAAATTAGCTGCCACCCTGCTGTAAGTGCCGGTCAGGTCGGCTTCATCTACTATTTTTTGTGACGTTGAATGTTTTACGCACCGCGTCCGACATTAAACGCACCACTACGTAGGCATATAAGATTTCTTTGAAATAAAAGTTTAGTTCGCCTATGGATTAAGCGTGTAAGTCGGAGTTTTTCGTATCTGGCTCTCTGTTTTGTGAGATGTTTAGAAAGGGATAATATAATTTAAGTGAGTTTTTTGTGACCAAAATTTATTGCTTTCTTGATGTCAATTTCATCTCCTTTTTAGGTTGGATAGTGTCTCCCCCTATAGAATTAGTCGTGTTCCTGTATTTCAATGGAGAAGTGCTATTTTTGTCGGCAATTCAGTTTTTCTCGTGGGGTGTCCCCTCCCTGTTAAATCCAAATTCGTATCCGACAAGCGTGCTCAGCGCCTGCTGCATTTCAAATGTTAAAAAGTTCAAATATTTCTTAAAGAAACCCCAAGCAAATGTCTCATTTCCTGCAACAATTGTCTCCATGTGCTCGCCACTTGGGGAAACGGATAATATTTGTTGTTCGTTTAACAAAGAGGAGGAGCCAAAAAAACGAAAAAAAAAATAACTCTTCTTGGATACGGCATATGGGCACTTCCAAAAAAAAGTCCACCAAGCCAAAAACCTTGAAACTTGAATAAAACATATTTCCACATGATTTTGCCCCGATATTAGTTTCTAATTAGTTGGATACTGAGCTTAACTACAAATTTGGAGTATAGTTTGATCATTTTTATGACAAACCCCACCAATATACGCAAAAATCAGTTTTTGGCTATTTTTTTGTTATTTTTTGGACCTGTCTTCTATTGTTAATTTATCCTATAGGAATGCTAATATGTGACATTTTTCTGTACTGAATGCTTTATTCACATACTAAACTATTAAGTTAAAAGCAAAACATCCAGCAATTGAGAGATAGAGGTAAAGAAATCCGCTTTACAAAACAGTCGGAAAAAATGTCCCGAGCGACATGTCCCGAGCGAATGTGGTTGAAACTGCATAAAAAAAAAACGGCAAAGAATTTTTGAGTGAAACCAAAAGCATTTCACAGCGACATGTTTGAACAACATTCTAAAAAAATCGCATTCAAATATTCCATCAGAATTCGCTAATTTCTGGTGTTGTATGAACTTCCCCGAAATCCACTTCTATTTTTGTCCCGAGCGAATACGGCAGTTTTTTACCGATATCTTAAAAACTAAAAGTTGTAAAAAATACAGATTTTTACCAAAAATAGAGCTTGGGAAGAGTGAAAAGAAAAGCCCATAATTAAAATTAAAATCCATTGTTTTACAATTTTTTTTCAACTTTAAAGGTGTGCAAATGTCCCGAGCGACATTTTGGAAGTGCCCATATGCATTTGCTTAGCTCGGCATATTTTCACCTTTGTGCGACCTTGAGTGCGTGCCTGAAATAAGGGACAGGCTGAACTTATATTCATAAGGGGAATATAAAGAAATGGTGGTAAAAATCAAATATCTTTGCACCTTATTAATTGTAAAGCAAAGCCTTAAATCATACTTTCTTCTCTTATACACGACTTCGTCACTACGTGGTCTGCCGTCCACAGTGATTTCTTAAAGTTTAAATCTGAAAATAGCAAACTAGTGTAACGTACTCTTGAGGTTATTATTCGAAACGCAGCCTACATTTTACCCACAAATGGACTTTGCATTATGAAAGATAATCTTTTGGAAGCCGGACAACAAGCAAACCCCAAACACCTGAACCACAGAACACCTGTGAGAATATTCAACAAAGCGCAGAGGATGCGCAAAAATTGCATGAGTCCTGAGGCACATAAAGCAAATACCAAGATAGAGAATTTGAGACCACTTAACTCAAATAGAAAACCACAAGGATGCTGCCGAATTTATGAAACTGAGCTGAACAACTCTATGAAGTGCATCCGTTTGCTTTTTCACTTTCACAATGAAAACCAAAACCACAAAAAAAACACGTATAGATATATGTACGCACAGGATATGCGATCATTATGTCCTCGACCTAGTGTCCTACATTTTAACAAAACAATAACCCGGACACTGCTATCAAATTGCCAAAGCAGATTTTTTCAAAGATTTTAAAAATCTTAGAAATCAGTGGTGTTTCAAAATACACTTTGGTATAAGACATGAAAACTAACAAAACTTAAATAAAATATATATAATATTTCCTCATTTTTCATCCGATGGATGTTTTTTTGGAATCTCTTTTACCCTTGGGAATTTATACCCTTTTTCTTTATTTTTGCGGCAAGTGTTTAGTTTCTTTTGTTCTTTCCCCTTTTCAATTAACCATTGTGTCAATCGCAGTCAACCTTGAAGGTAACACTTTCAAAAACAGAAAATAAAAGGGACCATTTCCTTATTGAATTTTTGAATCCTTTTAAATCCCTTGAGTTTTGGGTTTATTATGACTACGAGGCCCAAAGACAAGGAATTATGTGAAAGAAAACATTTGCGCAAGTTTTTTTTTTTAATTAGAACATAAGGTATTACAGGTGAGAGTGCATATGAAGTTTTGCCACTGTGAGAAAAGGATTTTGCAGTTCGAGTTTGTTATTGTATTGCTAATTTGTAAACAATTTGTCCAAAACCGTTCTTTCTATTAAAAAGAAAATGTTTTATCTATTTTAATACTTTAAAAATAGTACACAACTGTCACAACTTAAAACACTTTCAAAGAAACTAGACAGATCAGGCAACTTTATAAAATACATAGCTCTCATAAAAAGAATTATAGTTTCTGTGTTTTTTGAGTAATTATAATCTATATAATATAGCACTCATACAAAAAATTAGGCTTCTGTGTTTTTGGAGAAATTATAATCTACCTTTGTGAATAGTACTTTTTTTTAATTATTCAGAAGTTTGAAATAATTTAATTTTAATTTATTTGAACTTTTTAATAAGGGACAGACAGATCTGTGCGCCCTCCGACTTTTAAACAGCACAGAAGACCAGTGTAAGAGTTCACGAGCGATAACATACCGTTTGTGGGCCGAAAGGAGAAGACCTTCACGTGCTTTATTGCTGTGCGCCAATCCATAACAAACAAAAATGGCCGCCAAAACAGAGACGGAAAACAACACGCATGTGCTCCAATTTAACACTTTCGCTCTCTTTCGCCCGCACGTGTCGCCCAATTTAACCCTTTTAATGCCGTCTCCGTCTGCTCAGCGTCTGTCGGCCATTGACTTGCGCTCTTTGGAACGGTGGGGCTCTGCTCCACCCAACTCTTTCCGTCTTTCCCCATTGCTATCCAACGGAATATATCGATTCTCTCTTTACTCGTTATCGCAAGGCCACGCTCTTCGCCGCAACACCTCTTCGCTCAGTAAAAAGGGGAAGAAACAATATCAATGCTTTTCTCCTACCCCTTCATACTACTTGCATGTGTATGTAGACGACTTGAGTGAGTTTTTCTTTCCATTTTCTCCTCACCGCGCTTATATATTTTCAAGTGAAAGCGAAAGGATTTTATACATTAAAAGGGTGAAAGAGAACGTTTGGGGTAGCTGCTTATTTTTATCGATTTTTGAGTTCATGCGCCAGTACATTAGGGCGGCGAATACATGTACACACACACGTGAACGGGTCTTTCATTGCCATTCGCTGTTTCCCGTTTAACTCTTTATTTATCATTCGGGTATTATTTTTATTTTGACAACGTCGCTCTCCCTGATATTGCATTTGTGTGTATTGTGTTGACTCAGTCAAGAAGGCGGAGTTTGATCGATATTACTTACGAAATGGCGTACTTTTTGAGATTCATTTCATTTATAGTTCAACTGGCAAAAAAAAGTATTAAAATTTTTAATTCCAAAAGGAAAACATTCTGGCTTTTCTGACTTAATTTACTATCCGTTTGTAGTACTTTCATACATGTGCATTTTTAAACCTTCTAGCTTTTGTAGTTTCTGAGATCTCAGCGTTCATACAGACGGACAGACGGACATGGCTAGATCGACTCGGCTAGTGACCCTGATGAAGAATATATATACTTTATGGGGTCGGAAACGCTTCCTTCTAGCTGTTACATACTTTTGCACGAATCTAGTATACCCTTTTACTCTACGATTAACGGGTATAATGAAATGACAGCTAGATGGAGCCAGTAGCTTTGACAACTGCATATCTCCCTCGCACTTCCTTTAGCTGAGAAACGGGAATCTGATAGTCAAAATACTAGACTATAGCGTTCTCTCATGTTTTATGTTTTTTATGCCAATACAAATCAAACACATAAACTTATAAAACCGATTGTATATTTATTATTAATAATAGCTTAGTTTGTTAGATAGCTTTGTATTCAAGTCCTAGCTGATGTACATTGTACATACATATGTCAGTGGCGTATCCATTATTTGGTTGTGTGGGATCTTTAAAACAAATTTGTTGATGCATACCTTTTGAATACCAACTTTTCTTTAATTATTCACCCTAAGGGGTGCAATTATACTCCAAATTCCCTCTGTTGATCCGCGTATGTAAGATGGACATATATACTTTTGGCATACATTTATACAGTGGATTGACATGGTGAAACTATTGTACATATATATGTATATTGTGATATTACCCAAACAGCATTTGCCTTAAACAGATAAATCATTTTTACCCGGTGTTATATACAAAGAAAAGTAACGTAAACTGCTTATTTACACATATGTTGCAAATAGAAATTCTAGCCTTAATTAGTTATTTAGGAAGAAAAATATTTTTTGCTATGCATAGTTACATGTGATTTACCCACTTATTTTTCATCCACCTTATGCATTCTTACCCTTGGTTTACTTGTAACGTGTTCATTAATAACTAATATCCTGAAGCCCCAAACAACATTAGCTATGTGAGTCTACGACGCATTGTTGTTTTTCTTTTGGTTTTCAATTACACGAGGAAGAGGCTGCTAAAACTTAAATGACAAGTGTGTATGCTCGTCTCAGTGCAAGTACATATATATCGATGAAAGTTTGAAATTAACACCAAATTTGCTTAGTCCTGCCCTGCGTAATTAATGAGTACCAAAGACCCTTGAGAAATAAATAAGAAACTTTATCAAGAAATACACCGCCAGGAAAAGGACAGAAACAGCCTTTGGAAATTTAAGACTGCGAAATATATTATATTTATTGTGCTGAGATAGTGATTTTCTACAGTGCATTAAAGTTTTCCGATACTCAATCGGTCAAACTGCTTGAAATAGCCTTGTGGCAGCTTACAAGAAAATGATTTTAGCTTTTCTCCTTTCCACCTTTCTCATATTTCTTATTCGCATTAAATTTTTGGTAGTGCCTTACTTTTCAACTTTCCCACAGAGGTCTTCATTTCAGACTCGATTTAATTTAGTTAATTAATTTTAAAAGAAATCGGTAAATTATGTAAATAGATTAAAGTTGTCTGACAACCCTCTCTAATCGGCTACTTCAATTAAATGTGATGAGCCCATTTGCGTGCCAAGAAAGCGGTTGCTCTTTAAAATGGCCTTTGCATGATAAGTGATTAATAACAAACACAATTCCCAACGTTATATGACCATAAGTGCCTGCAATACAATCCAATTCGACTACAGGAAGCGACAACGAATCATCCGAAATCAACAATCCGTTGCGCTCTCAGTTCTTCTTTAATCGGACTCATTCATACATTTTATCGTGGTATATTCAAAGCAAATCTTGTTTAATTCGTCTACAAAAGACTCATTTATAAAAAAAAAAATGTATATATTTTTGGCATCCATCTATACAACGGATTGAGATGGTGAAACTTTTGTACTAAGTTTAAGTGGATAGCTCAGTGTGTGATGTTAAGTCCCCTATATGGGTGTGAACGAGAATTATATGTAAGTTTATCTATTTCAAAAATGAACATAGATACATTCTAAGGGATCTTAAATAAGACTCGTATTTCCTAACCTTGTATTTTCTCACAATGATATAATGCTGCTGCAGCTGTAATCATCATTGGACTTCGTTCTAAATGTAATACGGTTCTACAGCGTTGATCATTCACATAATCGGGGTGTACACCATACCACTATCCAGCATGATATGGTCCACTGAAACTAACGATCGTCTCATGCAACTTGTTAGAAATAAATGAATAACTGTCTGACCATTGAAAAATATATTGATATTAATGTGCGATCAAACATAACGTATGCTCAGTTGATTGGCTCTTCCAGAAACAGGAAGTTCGATCAATGTCTTAATTTATGCTAAGAGGTAGCCCTTGGGTCACCAATTAGTTTTAGTTTTTCGATTAAATTGTTTGCCCATTTAGTGCGAGAACGCCTACAAGAAAACCAGACGAAGCCAATTAATAGAGTCGCAAAACAAATTAACCCCAAGAAATCAACACGAAAGTTCTTCTGTTCGCCGCAAGACTGACACACGTCAGAGCGTCAAGACGATAAACGCCATATGGCACAGTTTTAGCCCCGGTTTCTTAAATATATAAACGTATAACAAGCAAAAAAAATTCGGATACGATACAGCGCACATGCCGAGATTTCTGGTTGAGAGACGCGTGCGCCAGTGACCCTTTTATTATTGCATGGGAAACATAGGCAAACTATATTGAAGTGAGGAATACAAACTGGCGATGATCACTAAATTAGGGGTTAAAAGATCAAGGCAAAGAATAAAAAGAAGGCGAGAGAGTCAAAAAAGGGGTGCCACGGATAGGGATCGACGGGAAGGGACCGCGATCTCTAAATACTTGATAATGAGTTCACATTTCTTTTTCCCTCTTTTTTATCTCAGAATATTCTTGTTTCCCTACTTTGGTGTTCAAAATTGAATTATCGGTTGAGGATGCCTTGTGGCATTTTAATGTGCCTAATATGTCGCCCTTTACTGCTGTAGAAAGAGTTCACATTAAGGACCGCCCAATGTTAAGTTATGAGTTTATCCTCAAGTGGCTTCTTCGTTTATTCAAGTCGCTCAAATATCAAATTAATCATTCGGAGGACGTTTTCTGTTAATGCTGAAAGTCTGCTGTGACAGGTATTTGACTCTGCTTATTAGATTACTATCTTGTCCTCTGGCATTTTAAAGATCACGAAATTGATAATAGTAGGCGATCAAACTGTCTTGAATACATAAGTACATGGCATGTAAAAATCATTAAAAAGGGGTACATAAACATGAGGGTCACTAGCCGAGGCGACAATCGCCGACTAACGATTTTAAAATGTGTCTGGCGCTCACACCTTTAAAGATTTCCAATTTGCAATTTTGTTTGTGTATGTTTATACCTATCGAAATGCAGAAGACATTTTTCAAATCGGACGATTCATTATTAAGTTAGGCGCAATGAAAAAAAATTTATATATTCTTCTCCCGGGACACCGGGTTATAGCGTTTTCTCTTGTTAAACTTCTTTTTTGTTCGACTTTAGTTTAATTTTTTTGTTTCACGTCTTGAAAAAAAAAATAAGTAAAAATTAAATTCTCCACCCTTAAAAAAATGTTTGGCCAAGGAAAAAATATGCTATACCGTTTTATTTCCTTTGGAATAGTGACATTGTGCCTTATTTTCAGTCTTTCCCAGAAACAATAGCGCGCAAACATTAACTTGACACCATTTCCCGGGAAACGCCTAAAAACTCAATTTACGTAAGCCCCAAGGCTTATCAATTGGCTTCACCTGTATAAGACACACACTAGCATCCTGTAATAGCCAGCAAGACAATAGATCGTACGGTCCCGTGACCAAAACTTATCTTTAATTGAACCGCAGGTCTTATCAAAAATCACACAAAATTAATACTCATACAAATAGAGGACGAGCAAAGAGCGTCCTAAACAAATCGCACTTGGGTTTTAATTTTTATCAACCGCAGCGTTTCGTTTTCTTGCAACTAGGACAAACATCCTTTTTTGGTGAGCGTTGTAGACGTTATCCTTCTGTAAATATTGATGTCTACGCGTGCTCAAGTGCTCATTGGAAATCCTTTCGTTGCGGCGAAATCGTCATTTGTAAGTCCGCCGCTATCGCTTTGTTTTCATCTAGTTTCTGGGCAGCGATTTGCGTGTTAGCGATCACCGAACGTTTTCGTTTGTATATCATGATACGCGGCAAATATTGACCAATTCTAATTATTATTTATTATTCGGTCTTCTACCCTATGTCTTTAACCGAACAAAAGCCGCAGCCGGTTTTTGTTACCAGGTTTATAGATCACATCATAAACTTACTTACATACTTACTGTGACACCCCCGATTAATAGGTGTTGACTCTTTTTTAGCCCACACACCCAAACTTTCAGACAAAATAACTGTATTGTGGAGTTGCACAAAAAACTCTCCCAAATAACTTGTATTGCAGTACGCTTTAAGGCGCATTTTAACTGGCATTTCGGTAAAAAAAAAAAAGGAACAATTAGCAATTTTCTACGTTTTTGTACTTTTACCGCAATATTTTCTCGACAAATCTAAAAAAAATTTATATTTCCATCTCCCTTGCACTCCCTTTAGCTGAGTGACAGGTATTAGATAGTCGGGACACCAACCCGACTATAGCATTCTCTCTTGTTTTTCTGTTTTTGTAAACCTGTATTTTCAATAGTTCAACAAAAAATCGTCTTGAAATGATCGACCTGACATCTGTTGTTTTTTTTTAGATAGAGAAAGTTGCAGTTCGAAAAGGAGAGAATAGACCGCTAGCAAGTGTTACGATCATAGATTGCACAGCAAGTCGATTTTTAACCTGCGGCACACGGTGATGAGTAAACCGCAAGAAGGGAAAATTAATGAACATATGCTTGAGTGCTTACCTACGCTAAAAGTGAAGGTGAGTAGCATGATGTTGGAATTGAAGCATTGAGGGAAGGGGTCTAAGTGAGGTTGGCTAGACCTCTTCAAAATGAGTCCTGTCGCTTACTTTCATTTTCCTGCTTGCAAACTAACCACTTTCCTTCATGATTAGTGTGGCGCATCTAATTGATGGCATGTGGACCTCTTTATATTTCCTAGATCTTAAGGGGTTGTTTCGTTAAATGCATCATATTATTGGGATAAGGCACAAACGTCAGTTGTTTTTAGGCAAGAAAAGTCATCAATACCGCTTAAGCAACTGCAACCATAACTATAAAGATGCGCCATACGTTTAAAAGGATTTTCTTTTGGGCTTAAGATATTTCGACCACACGTCATCAGCAGCTCGTCTCCAATCGTAATTCCCACTCAACTCAATTCCAATCGCAGCGTCATCAAATCAGGCTCCAAAGACTCACGCAGCAAGTAAAAGTAGTAAAAAGTTGTAGCAAAGAAAGGAAATCGGTGTGTTGGCAAATTGAGAGGACGTTATTTGGTGTACCATGAGTTCCATCCCGTAGTCATTGTTGGTATTCATTGTCCAACCCTTAAATCACAGTGTACGCAATTTTGTTAATAATCCTCAAGACAATATCGAACGGCCGTAACAATATCCTTTTCATGATTATCGGTTTTCTTGTTTGACGTGAAGTTCCTATGGCCTTTAGACATTTCACGCAAAGCTCCAATCACAAAAGACTGCTTGTCTGTCTATTTTATTTTGACGCAACAGTAGCGTTGATGTTTATGGCTTGGATTAAGACGAAAGGATATTGGTTAAATAATATGACATCAAACCCCGTATATTGTAGTTAATTTGTTGTTGTTGTATCTATCACTGATTGTAAAAAATTTACATAGGTGAACCAAAAAAAATTGTTATTTTTTTCACGCACTCTTAATTTTTAAGCAATTTCTCTACAATACATCCCGTTAGCTTTTAAATGTGTTATTTAAGATTCTTTTCATGTTTAAACATGCCGAAAAAAAACCAAAATATAAAGAAAACGGAAAATATGTAAAGAGGCAAACAAAATATTATAGGTATTAAAATTTTAATGCAAATTGTTATTTTATGCAAGAATGTGAGCTGATGTGGACCCTGTTCTTGCCAAATCTCCCTTTGAAAAAGGACTGCCTAAAGGATTTCCTTGGTCAAACATAAGTCGAAGAAAAATGTTTTTGTGTGGTACTTTTTGCTTTTTTACTTTATGTTACGCAGAATAGCCAACCTTTGGCTTAGTAAAGACCTATAAATGTGCATATGTGGGTGCCTCGAACTGGCCGGCTTCTCTACCACTTTACATTGCGACCCAGACCTTTTTCAATAACATAGTTTGCAATGAAAGAATATACAATCTTCACTTCAAACAGCTCAACCTTAGCCTAAAAAGGAAAATTGAATGGCTTCCATCGTCTGGTACTTAAATGGTTTGCAGCTGCCCGGTGGCTTTTCATTATAATAAGAGAAAGCGTTGTATAATGTAAAATTTAAATAAAGCAAAAAAGGCAGGTGACTTCGGCTGGCAAAAGATCTGAAACTTTTGAAGGTCGATACATATAAATTTATATATAGGTATATTCCTACTTATGACATCTATATTTCATTTGAAATTTATCATACTTTCGCCAGAATAAATGTTTATCACACAGAGAAAAAAAATACCAAAAATAATCATCCATCGGGTATTTTTATACCCGTTACTCGTAGAGTAAAAGGGTATATTAGATTCGTGCAAAAGTATGTAACAGGTAGAAGGAAGCGTTTCCGACCCTATAAACTATATATATTCTTGATCAGGATCACTAGCCGAGTCGATCTAGCCATGTCCGTCTGTCTGTCTGTATGAACGCAGAGATCTCGGAAACTATAAAAGCTAGAAGATTGACATTTTGCATGCAGATTCTAGGAGTTCCTACGCAGCGCAAGTGTGCCACGCCCCCTCTAACGCCAACAATCGCTTGTATACGATTTTAAAAATTTCAACATTTCGGAAAAGTAAAAATGCAGTTTTATTATGTTTATGAATACCTATCGAAATGTAGAAGAAATTTTTTAAATCGGACCATTCGTTAAAAAGTTACGGCGGATCAAAGTTTTTATCTCCTTCGCACTCCCTTAAGCTGAGTAACGGGTATCTGATAGCCGGACACCCGACTATAGCGTTCTCTCTTGTTTCATATCAATTTCGGCCCATCTGTTTTCATATCAAAATGATATTTCCGAACATATGGTTTTGTACCATATTGATATCAAATAAAAACACCTCTTAACGAGGTAAAAAACTAGTGACGATCGCACCTTCAACGTACAAAAGTTCTGATATCAACTTTTGTGACGAAAAATGATTTTAGATGCGACTAAATAAGTACGCTACCTAAAATTTACTCGTTCGGCCCGCTTTAGCAAATATTTAATATCTACACGAATGTTTTTCTGTTTTAGCGTGCCGAATGAATAAATTTTAGGTAGCGTACTTATTTAGTCGCATCTAAAATTATTTTTCGTCACAAAAGTTGATATCAGAACTTTTGTACGTTGAAGGTGCGATCGTCACTAGTTTTTTACCTCGTTAAGAGGTGTTTTTATTTGATATCAGAAGTTTTTGTTTGTTTACTTTTGCTCTCATAGGTGCTAATATAAACATTTAAATTTAAATTGGTCATAAATCATAATTCTTAAACTATTGTATTTTAACGAATTAAGTTAAAAAGGCGTTGAAGTATTTTAAAATACCTTTTAAACGAGGTATAGCACATGTCTGTACCTTTGGTAGTGTAGAACTTAAAAACTAACGAAATTTAGCCATTTTTAGCTATTTTCCCGCTAAAGTAGCGGCTTTTTCCAAAAGTCGTAGAACAAAAGATTCCTATATGGAACTCTTAAGTGCAAATTTACTGATTCCATGACCCTAAAATACAGTTCGGATACCCTCCCACAAAATTCAATACTCAGGGAGCGTTAATTGTTCGAGCTGGCAAAAGTGGCTATTTTCGTATAAAAATAACTTTTAAACGTGACTTTTTACAGTAATGTGTTATATACCAAAATTTAAGGAATCTCAAGGGCTATACAGTTTAAGGTTTTAAAGAAAATCGTTAGAGCCGTTTTTGAGAAAAATAAAAAAAAGCTAAAAAAAAAGTTTTAAAAAATTGTCTTTTGTTCATATTTTTTTAATTATTACATTTACACAAATTGCATATAGAAGGCGTTTATAGCATTTAAAAATACCTTTCAAACGAGATGCAGCACAAGTCTGTAGCTTTAGTAGTATAGAAGTTACGGCTTTCCGATTTTTAGCTATTTATAGCTGTTTTCCCGCTAAACTAGCGAGTTTTTCCAAAAGTGGTAGAACAAAAGTTTTTTATATCGATGTGATGAACGTCATATAAAATTTTCAAAACTTAAAAAACATGTTTTGGACAAGTGGACAAGTGGACAAGTGGACAAACAGAAATTAATTTTCATTTTGGGAAGAAGAAGAAAATCTTATTTTGGCTATAACTTTTGAAAGGAGAGTCGGATTTTGACAAATGATCCCTCATTCGACGGGTATTTTCAAGAGGAATACAACTAAAACATTGCGAGGGGGCATTTATCCCCACCGGCCCCAACAGCTCCAAATTTCGAAATTTTCAATTTTTCACTTTCACCGCTCTCTCTCCCAAGCCAATTGATTTTCTTAAAGTCTTGGTATGCAATCCTTTAAGTTTTTGCAATACCTTTCGATTGGTGTATTACTCATTACGATCGGACTATCACTGCCGATTTTCAATTTTGCGGCTATATAATAGTAGTCGCCTTCGCACACTCTCCTGGTGCGCTTCGTCACTACATGGACTGCCGTCCATAGTGATGAAATCATACCATTTTGTTATGGAAAAATTGATATGAAACAATATCAGTTCCATATTGTTCCGTTTTTTTCTCTGTGCAAGCGAGCGGATTAATTTGATCTAAGTTATTTTCTCATTTAAAATAATTATAAGAATTTCTTTTTAGGGGAAAGACAGCACGAGACAGTTATAAACAAAGCCTTTTTTTACTCCTATCCTAGCAAAGTTTGTTAAATACTTAGGGATGACTTTAATGACTTACGACCGGACACAAAAAGTTTGAAGTACACAATGGAGTTTTAATTTGGACAAACATTTGTGTGTATATCAACCAGTTCAGAGTAGGTTAATTAAAAGTTAAGTTTTGGTCAATACAGGTTAAACGATTTGCTCGGCTTACTGTCATGGTTCTATAGCTACGTAAAACGTACATATAGGCATACGGTTGCCTTAAACAAAGAAAAACAATGTTTTCCATTTTGTTTGGAAATCGGCAGCCAAACCACCCCAATAACATTAAAGGGTTGGATATCGCTTATGTAAAAAACTTCACTAAAGGGTTGACATATAGGAGAGAATTTTTATATAAAGATATTAAAAGGACCAATGAAATCGCAACAAGTATATAATGAGAAGGATATTGTAATAAGACTTTCATTATACAATTCAAATTCGGTCAGTGTTCTTTTTTTCCATTACAGACACTGTTAGTGTCCATTTGTTACTCGGAAATGACCTTAATCGTTATGTTATTTTATTATGTTACAACAACTCAGTATTTTTGGCACAAATATTGTTTTTATAGGTACTACAGAAAGCATAACTAAAAGACCACTAAATAAAATGACCATTAAGTTAATTAATGTGTTCTAATAATGGTCAGTAAAAAGCTTATGAACCTAAAACTCTATAGTTTTTAATCAAGAAGTGTGCTAACTCATAGCACAGCATGCTTTCCTAATTGCTCCATTCCTCCCCCAATCCCCAGTTATAACCATGTTCTAAGAAATCTTGCATCATAAAAAATTAGCTTCCTGCTGTTAGCCTTTGCAATAAAAAATCACTTAAACCACCATATATGAGGATGCAGAAACTAATTGAAATTGTAATTACACTCAATATTTTTGGTGGCCTTGTAAGTATATAATTACCAAAAGTTCTGAATTCTTTGAATTGCCAACAATGTGAAAATATTTGTTAGCAACCGAGTGTACAAATTTTTTGAGGATTGCTTATATGATTTTCTTTTTTATAAAATCTTATTTTCCATTTTCTCTTTCCATCTACAGAACGCAATTAATTAACATTGTGCTTGTATAAGTACGTTGAGGCAAACATCCTTTACAAACAAACATACTGGTGGAGAAAGAGAAGTCGTTAACGGAATGAAATGTTAGGCGCCCAAGCCTTAGGCGTGGGTAAGTAAAAAGCGTTACCAATTCCGCGTTCTACACCGCGGCTATTTTGTCTTTAATTGCAAATTACATTTTGAAAAATTATGCTTCAAAGGCCGTCAAAGATTAGCCTGGCCTAGCTTAGGTATTTCTCAAGAGGTCCCTGCGCCTGGATGTCCTTAAAAGGCAAGCGACCTTCGCCTAAGTAGAAAACAATTAGTATGCTTTTGATCCTTTGTTTACCCCAACAACAGCTAAAGCGACAACGACAATACGGCCTGACATCGTTAGCACCCAGCAGACCACGTCCAGCTTTTTGTTTCTTTTTTGAAGAATTTTTTAATTTTCAAAAGCGAATTCTGAGTCATGAATACCACCCACTCCTTGTGCTTTCGCTTTAGCTTGGTCATGATGTTTCATGCGATTGGTTGCTTCTCATATCCGTTTCATAAAATGCCCCCAAGACGATTCTCGTCTCCACCTTTTCTTTGGTGTACAGTCGCGCGTTAATATATATTGCGGGTGTTTCATTTGAACGGTGAATTTGGGTTGGGACGAAAGCATGGCTCAGTTGTTCCACCAAGAAATACTAATGTTAGATATTAAATTAAAAAAAAAAATTTGGGTTTTTAGTATTTATTGCCTTTCTGAACTTTTTACAATACATAACACATCCAAAAATGATTCACTGATTACCCTAATTGCTAGTCACGAAGTTATACAAAATAAAATTCTATAAATAATAGTTAATTTATTGATCGAAAATTATTGGCAGCCAGAATTTCCGTTGTTGCGAGAAATCAATAGTCAGTTTCATTTTTAGCAAATTCAGGCACAGCCCGCAACCCTCTTCACCCACGAGTAACCCTTGTGATGGTGCGAACAACAACAACCCTACGCTGTCAACCCATTTGCTTTTTCGTTGCTTTTCCCTTATTTTTGACAGCAAAAGCAGCAGTAACCGAAGACGACATGTGGCCAAGAGCCAAAACTGGCACTGGACCTGGCCAGACCGGTTAGTCTCGTCGAAGTTCAAGCAAATACACCAAGAGCGCTCTAAACGATATGGGGTGGGTTTTGCACCAAGCAAAACATAAAAATAAAAAGTTTTTATACGTCTTGCGAGGGTAAAGCGGTCTCACTCATCCAGCCAGCCTATATACACTTGAAGGGTACGGTTGTGGGACTTTTGTCACATGTGTCTCAATGTGTGCTGCCTTTCATGACCCTAACTGGCGTTTTATGTATATACAATGTTGAAACGCACACTAAACTTGGGAAACACTCCGGATTGCCTTTCACCCTTTTTATTGCGTCTTGAAGTTATTTTATCTACCCTATGTATTGGTGATTTGTCTGTGTTACGTTTATATACAGATGTACGTGTATATAGAGCGTGCGTTGAATAACCGGAAATATGAGACATCAAGGCTTTTATAAATGGCGGCCGTATATGTTTTTTTCTTGATGTGTGATGGTTCTTTTAGTCAATGGGGGAGTTTGGGCTTTCGAACTTCAGCTGCGAGATTAGGAACGGGAAGAAAAGAAGTGCTTGACGTATGCGTTTGACAGGCCCACATAAGGGGTAAATTGAGTTTTTACAAGGGACCAAGGAAAAGTTTTGGCTTGGTTGCGTTGACCAGCTAGAATTCAGCACAGAAAGAAAAAAAGGCTTAAATTACCACATATGGAGCAATACTTTTAAAATAATATCCCATTTGGGCTGTTAAATATTTAAATACATTAGTTTGCCTTATTACATGTTTATCACTATGGACGGCAGTCCATGTAGTGACGAAGCGCACCAGGAGAGTGTGCGAAGGCGACTACTATTATATAGCCGCAAAATTGAAAATCTGCTGTGATAGTCCGATCGTAATGAGTAATCGAAAGGTATTGCAAAAACTTAAAGGATTGCATACCAGAACTTTAAGAAAATCAATTGGCTTGGGAGAGAGAGCGGTGAAAGTGAAAAAGTGAACATTTTGAAATTTGGAGCTGTTGGGGCCGGTGGGGATAAATGCCACCTCGCAACGTTTTAGTTGTGTTCCTATTAAAAATACCCGTCGAATGAGGGGTTATATCGAAAACATGATTTTTAAGTTTTGAAAATTTGATATGACGTTCATCATATGACGTACCTATTTTATTCATTCGGCAGTCTTCAACAGAAAACTTTCGTGCAGATATTAAATATTTGCTAAAGCGGGCCGAACGAGTAAATTTTAGCCATGTCTGTCTGTCTGTCTGTCTGTCTGTCTGTCTGTCTGTCTGTCTGTCTGTCTGTCTGTCCGTATGTCCGTATGTCCGTATGAACGCTGAGATCGCGGAAACTATAAAAGCTAGAAGATTGACATTTCGCATGCAGATTCTAGGAGTTTCTTCGCAGCGCAAGTTTGTTTCAAAAGGGTGCCACGCCTCCTCTAACGCTAATCGCTTATATACAATTTTAAAAATTTCAATATTTCGGAAAAGTAAAAATGCAGTTTTATTGTGTTTATCAATACCTAAAGAAATGTAAAAGAAATTTTTTAAATCGGACCATTCGTTAAAAAGTTACGGCGGATCAACGTTTTTTCTCCATCTCCTTCGCACTCCCTTTAGCTGAGTAACGGGTATCTGATAGTCGGGGCTTCCGACTATAGCGTTCTCTCTTGTTTAAAAGTAAATTTATCAATATTTAATTTTTTTTTTAAGGGATTTACTCATTTTTGTCAGTGCATGTATACATAGTCAGAGGGTGGGCTTGATTTTGCGTGGTACAAGACGGTCGACAGAACAAATTTAATAAATGACTTTATAGTTATTTTCTTGCCCTTTACCCAAAAGGGAAGACTATTTGTGTGCTAAAGTGCCCAACCCCTTACCAACCTCTCGATTTATGGGCACTTTATGCGACCGCCTTTCGGTGTATGGTTGCTGTTGCTATTTGCCAACGGCTGCGAGGACTATCAAAAAATAATACTTTTGTCTGCATCCCCATGCTAGACCCATAGCAATTTTCACGTAATACCTCGCGACTTCAACAAATAACAAAAGCTGTAAACATTTTAATTTGCCTTCAATACATTTTGTGCGCCACATGTGATGAAAGTAAAAGTGATACACAAAAATTCGGCACACGATACATGATACTTGATCATTGAAATGTAAATATTTTATCAGTACGAATACTGGTATTCAAAACTTTTAAAATACACAACTTTAAATGGTTTTTTACAATTGGTATAAATGTTTCGTGTTGCATTTCGATCTTAAGAATAAAATAAATGCTGGTTTCACCTGCTACAGGTTACATTTAAAGAAAAATGGAAAGAGATAGATTCAAAACTTAAGAGACCAGTAAATTTCTTTTAATAACATGGTTTGGTCCCGTCAGAACAAGTTTGACCTTTTTCTTTAATCACATTTAAAATGACATGCGAGGCACGACCACACAAAGTCCATAAAAAAACAACGACAAAGAAAAAGATCCTAACCTCGAAATAATTGGAACAATTTCCTATCAAATTTATGTGCCATAATCGGTAGCAGCAGGTTCAAAGATAAAAATCGAGCGCATTCCAATATAGAGTGTCGGGAGACCCTCTGCACATGCTCATAGGTTTGTGAGGACAGGTGAAAGTGGTCGCGACAATACAAAGAATGTGAATACCTTGGGGTCATCGGAGCCGTTTTTATTACCACCAAATCGCTTTCTTAACAATGATTTTTGTATCCCACCGTTTGACCCTATTTTGTGGTTGGCTTAACTCCTTATGTTCGTTCTTTCCAGAGCCTTGTTATCCGTCCCTTTAATTTTTTCTTTCCTTGCTTATCGCTGACGTGTCATCTCGACGTAAAGGATACAAACGGGCGGTGTAACCAATAACCGTCTCGTTCGTTATTCTGTCAGAAATGTCTCAATCGTGGCTTCTGTAAACTGGCTGTTGTCCATAATCGAAATTTCACTGAAACGTAAAATTGCTCAAGCTAGAAGGCCATCCAAAACGAAACCGATTACAACGTCAATTTTAGCCCTAGAAGGTTTTAGGCGCCATTGTTGACATTTTCCTCGTTGAACCCTTTTCGGTTTACCCTTGTTTATTGATGGAGATAAAGTGATAACATTTTGGTATAATCTTGAATCCTTCTTATTAAGCATCCCAGTAAAAAAATTTAGATTTAGAGATTGCAAAAATGTTTTCGTCATTTTAAAAACGGAACCCGTTATTAATGCCTACTAATACTAATACGTTATTAATACTTTTTTTATACCCTTGCAGAGGTTATTATAATTTCAGTCAGATGTTTGCAACGCAGTGAAGGAGACGTTTCCGACCATGACCGTCTGTCCATCTGTCCGTCTGTCCGTTTCTATGCGAACTAGTCTTTCAGTTTTAAAGCTATCGCGATGAAACTTTCCCGAAAGTCTTCTTTCTATTGCAGGTAGTACATATGACGGAACGAGCCGGATCGGATAAGAAAATTAATTGTAACTTTGTAGGAAGTAGGCGTTTTGATTTTTGACAACTTAAAAACAAAATTTAAATAGGCACGCTGAGTCTGGAATCCCTGGAACTGCACCGAGTGAGCATTAAACTATAGGTATTTACTTTATCTGCAAGGGTATATAAGCTTCGGCTGGCCGAAGCTAGCTTCCTTTCTTGTTCTAAGTCGTGTTTACATAAATGACTGTCAAATATAACTCAACGCACCTTGCTACCATTTCTTGCCTACTGCAGATGGGCACCGAATCTAATCTTATCATAATAATGCTCGTCAGTCCTTGTCTATAACCCTGAACACACCGCCCAGGTCAGCAGGTGTAACTATTCCATTTGTTACAATTACCTAAAACATTTATGCGGCTTACACGCAAAAGTTGAAAGTGTTCCTTGGGATATTCGAGTACGACTTTTGCCAAGTCGCTGATAAGATAAATGGCAGAATTGCTGCACATGCCATGAGTGATACCGATCTTCAACGGCTAAAAGCAAGACCCTTGCCGACTCACCCGCTGTGAGAAGTCAAATGGGAAGACGAAGGCTATTCAGGTCGATAAGAGCAGAACACTTTGTTACATTTATTATACCTTGCAACTGGCCCTTTAAAGATAAGTTGATTGATTTTCTGTTAAAGAGTTTTTCCTATCCAGCGTCTGAGTGTACTTCCCATAGTGCTAGTCTCAATGTATGCTATGAAAACGAATTTTTAAAAGGCATTTCTGTATAAATTCAAATTGATTGATGACTTTCTAGCTCAGATTTAAAATAAAAGTCTTTCCTTATAGATGTATCTATAAGTTACTAAGAAACCTTAAACTAGAAGTTTTTCCTTATAGATGTATCCATAAGAAACTAACGTCTTAGTTTTTCCAGTTATTAAACTAACTAACTCTTTTTATAGAATGGCATAAAAAAAATTAGAATAATAAAGGAAGTGCTTTACCTAATTATTTGTCGAGGGCCTTATTCCTTAAGTCAGGCCAAATTATAAAACCTATTCAGTCCTTAATTCCTTTAGTCACATACCGCGCTCCAACTTAAACTCCTAGGTTCACCTCCTTAGATTTCCATGTATTCTCTAATTACATTCTTCCGGCTTTGGAAATAAGCGAGGGCGGGCGACTCGGACAGTTTTCGCTTTCCTTTCGTCATTCAGCGGCACAATTAGTGGCCTTTGTCATGCCCCACCAAGGTTATCGTGCCTTTAAAAAAGGAAAAACATTCGAATTTCGATTTCGATTTGAAAACCGAAGACCCTTAATGGAGTTTCGATTTTATTGATACGAAAATTGGTTTACACCAAAGGAAATCGGCTTGGCAGCTGTCTTGCAGGGTAACACCTACAGGACGCACGTGGGCCTGTGTTTTCCTATGCGTTTGTCAGCAGAGATAGACACGCGTTCACATACCGCCCTCTAGCGTTGGACCATTTTTACTTCGCATTTGAATTTTTGGTCAGCCTTCACAGCAAAAGATTTCAATTTTCTAGGCCAGTGGGCAAGCTACAATTCAACTAGGAATTGAGGTCCGTTATCCTGGCGAGCGTAACCACGCACAGCGATAGCTTCGCCGCCTTAGGATTTGTTTGTCAAATGCAGACAACAATAACAGCGGCATGAAGGAAATTTGGCTTGGCTTCCTTAGATGAGTTGCTTGTCAACTTTTGACTGGGTTTGTTTATTCAGTATATTGGCCCGATACCAAGACACTCCATTCCGCACAACAGTCCCAATCGTTAATTTAATAACTTTGAAACTCTTTCATCGCTAATTAAATGGTATTCAGATTTTTTAAAAATTGCTGTATTATTTTTAAATCAACAACATTTAAGTTGATTATTAGTATTGCCATTCAATAACGCATTTGTAAAAATCTTTTAAAATCTGACGACAATATCCGCAAAATTTGGACATTATTTTCTTTTCTTAGGTCCGACTGGTCATCCTCACGGTGAGCTAAGCATAGGTTCAAGGTCCATATGTTTTTTAGTTTGCCATGAGCGAGAAAGCGTACCTTAGATGTATGCGTTAAAACTTCGTGATGAAAGCATTTTGTATAAGGGGGCCAACCACCCTTATGTTTCCTACTGGCCCTCAAGTAAGGTTTAATGGGTTATTAAATAGCACCCTTTAATAGAACAGTAAAGGAAAAAAGGGTTGTTTTATTTGATTGTTTTGTGTTTGACGCTGATGACACCGCTAATTGCGGCTAATTTGGTAAATTTGTCTGTAAAGGGTTTGACAAAAATGTTTGTTTCATCCTGTAGGGGAGTCCTACGTGTTTATACAGGCGTTGTCCATATTATATTTAATGCTTATTTGTATTGTAGGCTGATATAGAAACTCCGAAGTACAATTAAACATTGGTAAGTCAAGGCGTCTGCTTTTTAAATAGGATTCATTCGCGTGAACTCATGTGTAAATTTCTTTTTTATTGTCCAGCATTATAATTAAAAAACAAAGACCAGCGATAATGGCACAGCGAGTCAAAGTTTGCTATGCAAATGACAGGACAATGAACACTTGCTTCCCGTCTTCGTTCTTATAACTCATAATGGTCTGCGGCTAATTAAAACCATCGTCAAGTGAATGCCATTGAGTAAACAAGAAACGAAACGCTGAAATGGCAAACAAGAATTAAAAGCAAACTTCGACTGAAGTTTAAGACAACTATAATATTTCTAATTATTGAACAATAAAGTCTAAACTAATTTGCGGGACGTAACAATAATACATAATAAAAGAAGAGACTTGCTAAAATTGTTTAGGTATGAATTAATTTATATCCTTGTTTTCAGTTTAAATTCACTGAATACAGGAAAGCTTAGGAACAGGAAAATTGAGGCCCCAACATTCTTTAAACATAATTTTTCAGATATTTCACAACTTTTGCCTATCCTAGTGGTCATTTCTTTTTTACTTTACCCCAACAGCACATTAACCCACCGAAAAGGGCCATAAAAAGCGTAGGCGAGAGCAAAAATCCAAATTGGCCACTATTTTTTTACGTGTCTTGGTTCTATGTCCATTGTTTTATTTCAGTTTTTGCTCATTTTTCACTTAAAATGAGCCGCCAGGCATTCAAAGCATGTTTCAGGACTAGAGAAAACGGTGTCGGTTTAACGCCGTACGAACGTCAGAGCTTGGTTTTCAATTTACTCAACTGCGCCCATCACATCCTTTCCGCGTGTCCTTCGAGTTGAAAGCAGCTTACACAACCTCTATATTTGAAATCTTTGTTTGCCTAACCATTTTTTCGACGTTAGCAGCATTTTCCATTAAAATTCCGTCACTTTTTTGTAGCTGCAGCGGGACAACGAGGAGCTGTACGAAAATTTAGAAATAACGCTGGAATTTAAATAATAAAGCAAACGCGCACAAATGAATCTAATTTTTTACGAATGACGAAGGATGAGCAAAGAGAAGCGCAAGGCTCTAGTATCCGAACGTCCAAGAAAAGTGCCTTCACAGTATGGTTAACAGCAAGTGGGCAGTGAGCGAAAAAAAAAACGCAGAGCGTTGGAAATGAAAATCTGTGAGCTGTTGAGTGGTTGGGGCGAATGAAAAAGTGTTTTGCTTTCTGGTGCTTATTTTTGTTAATTTTTTCCTACTTACACTTGTGAATTAATTTTCATTCGTCTCTACTCCTTGGACGGAGTCTCAAGAAAGGAATACAGGATCTTTAATTCGGAATATTTTTTTAAGTCAAGTTTAGATTTTTTTTAGTGGATCTAACTCAATATACCGAAAACATCCCCCTTACACTTTAAATTTAATTCAGTTGCACCCTTTTTAGGCACCTTTCACATTTCAACCTCTGATTGTTAGGGTGTGCCAATAATCAAGTGTGACACATAAAGGACACGTCTGTCCCTCGCTCCCACATCTGTTTCCCTTTTCATTTATACTTCATTTTTCCTTTACCCCGTTCTAAGTACAATAGTAAGCAAAATTAAAAAAAAAAATAAAAAATCGTTTTTCATGTCACGCATGCTAAAGTGGTGCAAAAAATCACAACCCTACCCATTCATTAAATCGTCGGACATAATCAACGTTCTGCACAACCACCAAAACGACGAGTTGGTGAAAAACAACTTGAAAATGGGTGAAAAAATGGAAAATTGATACAAAAAAAATTGCAATGACAGAAGTACAAAAGAAACAGGGATTTTGATGGGTGGTAAGGGGAGAGATGGCCCACCGATGATTACAGGGTTGCCTCGAGTATTAGGCACGTGTACGAGGAAAGGATTTAAAAGCGCACTAACGTTCTTTAACAAAAATTTCAGTTTTTCGGTGTTTTTGTTCCGACATAATATGGAAGGGCAATGAGGGTGGAAGCAAAGGGGCACCTTTTAACTATGGCAGAACCAGGCTGAAACTGTTATGTAAGTACCTCCAGATAGGAACAACCCTTGACCACCATACCCGATATAATGTTTGAAATTTTTGTAAAGTTCTGAAGTTCTATAGTATATTGCATCACATCCTCATCTTTCGAGGATTGTGCATTTTAACCCCGAATGCTCCGTTTAAACACACTGACGCAAGGCCTTTTGGCGGTTCCGTTGGTCAGTCTTGTCTATACCTTTTCGCATGACCAGCATTTCCCTTACCAACCCCTAAAATGGCAACTCGAGCACAAGAACAGCTGGTCAGTCCTAGGTCATCTAGTTTTCTGAAATTCCCGCCTAAAAATAAGGCCTTAACTTTATTAATTTTTAGATATTTTGAAAGTAAGAATTGAATGAGGTACATCGTGGATAAATATATATTTTT
The DNA here is from genome assembly GCF_030179915.1 of Drosophila takahashii. NCBI lineage: Eukaryota > Metazoa > Arthropoda > Insecta > Diptera > Drosophilidae > Drosophila > Drosophila takahashii. The sequence continues at coordinate 44,524,098 of NC_091679.1, read as the reverse complement.
TGCTGTAATTTTTATGATTTAAACTAAGAAAAGGATTAATTAAAAACAAACTGATGATTAAATCAGTTGCAACTCGATAGGAAAATATTTTAGGGCTAGATCTTCTCTTTAATTTTGAGATTTCCATAAACGCCTTAACCTAAAATTTAGAACGACAGCTGAGCCGCTGTGTCGTATAGATGACCTTTGGCCTAAGGCTCACTCATACATATATGTATACAGATACACAAGCCGGGGGAAACCAACTGGGTGACTGTTGTTATATTCGGGACAAAGGATAATACACAAAGGACCAAGCTGACGTAACAATGGCAACAATTTTTAAAAATGTTTTTGTACTGTACTCGGACGCCCGACTACATTTTGTGTCGAAACTATAGAAAAACCATGGAATAGGTCACGTCATGACAGAAAACCTACTTCCAAATACTTTTAAACATACAAAAAAAATTACAAAATATCAACCTTTTGAAAATCGGGGAGATTTCTTAGCTATTTTAACTATTAAAGAAAACATAAAAATACTTCTAAATATCTTACAAAACATTACACAAAATAATTTCAATGCAAACTGTTTTTTTCTCAAAGTTTTTTTTTATTACGGCCATGCCCGTTAATAATTTATCAGACACGTGGATGCACTCATCACAAGCCATTAATAAAAAAAAAAACAGATCACTAAGAATGTATTCCCTTTCTTTTTCCAAAGTGATATCTTAATTTTTTAATCGTACCAACTGTGGCAGCGATCAAATGACAAATCAAACAAAAAATTGACAATGAAAATGGAGACAACGTCGGGATATACAGCAGGGGGAGTTGACACCAGAAGTGTGTTGGGGATCCGCTTGCAGACAAAACCGTCCGACTGTCAAACGAAGTGTGCAGCACATTAATCCTCAATGGAGGAAGTAGTATCCAAACTCTCCCTCCGCCACCCTCAAGCAACAGCAATTAAAAGCCACAAGGAACACGTTTCCCCTTGAATTTTTTCTTCCATCTCCTTGGCATGTTGACAATTTGGATATGTAAACGTGCGACTAATGAACACTTTAAAAATGTCGCCGCCCCACAATGTGGAATGCGCCAGTCGCATGGCAGCTGTTTCTAAAAAACCATCAGGGACACAAACAAAAACCAAATCGGGGAAGACAAAGTGCAGTAACCGACGAAGGAAGCGAAACCCAGGTATGTCTAGCGAGCGAAGTAAGGATCAAGATCGACGCCACGTGCCACCCTCAAATGATCTGAGCACACTTTTTATGATCCTAAAAAGTTGCAGCTTCCTTCTTATATGCTCCTTGATCTCGTGCCTGGCGGACGTTTCTCCTCTCGTCAATTTTGTTCTCCCTATCATTTCGAATTTTTTCCTTACTTTATCTGCAGCACCCTCATTTTTTTATAGGTAAATCTTCTTTAATACGCTTGTGCCACACCGTTGTTTCTTGTTCGTTTTGTATATTTTTCTCTGTCTTTTTAATAGGATTTTGAATAGACCTCAACCTTTAGCCAAACAGAATATTTTTATTAAGGCCTCCTTTTCGGCCTTTCCTTTGGTCGATGATGATGATCGAAACCTGGTGAGATCGATACACGTCTGCTTTTCCTTTTGATTTTTGTAGCGACGAACAACGTAATGTAATGAAGCTTAGCCCAGGACAAGTTTTCTTAAAGATCCCTTTTTTTAACTCCTGGCTAAAAAATTATTGAAAGACATAACTCATCATCAATAAACGGCTCATTGGAATCTAATCTAACCAAAGCAATGTGAATCATGTCATTGTTTTGCTTATGGGATTATAAAATTAATCCTTTAGTTATTTATTGCTAAATTTTCTCATTCGCTTTGAGTCGCCATAAAATGGGTTCGCGACAAAAAATCCGCACACAAGGTTTCTGAGGAAAATAACTTTGAAGAAGTTGGAAAATTCTGTTATTGGCTATAGTTGAACCGAAATTACAGGAAAACAGGTTCATTGTTTCTTACTTAACCTCTGAACTTCTTTATGTTTCCAGCCAAAAACCCAAGGCATTCACCGAAGTAATTTTTTAGCCAATATACCAAATCCTTTAAAATAAAATTATTTTTTTGAAATAAAACAGATCAAAAATAAGGGAAACAACAAAAACCAATGCTACATTTTTAATACTCTTACATAAAAGAAAAAACATTGTAACTTTGAAGGAAGTCGGCGCTTTGATTTTTGACAATTAAAAGCAAAATGTTAAATATGCAGTATTATATTTGGAATCCCTAGAACTTCACCTATCGAGCAAGCGTTAAACTATAAGTATTTATTTTACCTGCATGGAAAATGTTTACAATTTGAAAAAAAAAATGAATTCAATTTATTTATTTTCGTAAGTTTTTCTTATAGAGATTTCCATTTCACAATTTATTTCCACAATCAAAAAAGTGCATAAAAGTGGATAGTTAGTTTGTTTTCAACTGTACAAAATTAAAATCACAATATAATCGTATTTTTCACTGATCCATTGTGCTTTGCAGTCTTAACAAAATAAATAATTAATTTACATATATTCATTTTATGAAAAATGCAGAAATGCATGAGTAAAATATAAGTTGCCGACCGAATAATCAACCCTTATGAAAAGCGTTATGCATAATGCCCTCCCTTGAAAAAATAAGCACCCACCATATATGCATAATTCCACCCCTTTTGGCAATGAGCAGTCATCCACCCCGTTAATAGTACAGCCCTCATTCAGTGGGGTTAAATGAAAATGGCGAATGTTTCTAGCTAAAGAATTGTATTCAGTCACGCAGTCAAGAATCCAGGATTTGGGATGCAGCATATCAATTTACGTAACATATGCAGATACCATTAGAGGACGAGAAAACAAGAAAAAATATCGGGGCGACTGGAACAAAAAAGTAAGGCGTAGAGGCTGATGCCACGCTTAATTCTTGGCACACTTCAAACCCTGCTCCCTAGACTCAACTCGTCGCGTGTCAGCAGCATCCTCCTTGATTTCTCTTTAGCATGGCCACAGATAAAAAAATAGGTTTAAAAAGCATTGCAAAAATGTTCAGCATTCAAAACAAAAAATTAAAAAAGAATGTGAAAATGCCCAAAAAGCAGGCAAAATGTGTATATGCGAGTGAGTTGCATCCCTTGTCAACAATGGCAGGAAAATCCCGTTGCTGACCTTACGATGACCCCAAGCGGAGGTCCTCTTTCCATTCTTGATGATTTTGTGTTCCCTTCGGCTTCATTCAATCTGCAAACAAAAGGCCGGCATTTCTGTGACTGATTACGTGTAACGGCAGCATATTCTTGCATGTATTTAGCTATGTGTGAGATTGAATTCGGCGCTTCGACAAAACAAAGATTTTTCAGGCCAACGTTTTCTGCTTGTATTTTCAGCGCGCCATTTGCATGTTTCCAATTTTATTTTCTGTCTTTGTATTTGGATGCAAAATGTATATAAAATTAGAAATGAAAAGGGTCCCCTATTACGATTGCAAGCGCCCTGTCAGAAAGGCTCACAGCAATAGGCAGAAAGGGGACATAACAGAGTCGGACACTTTTAGATTAAAGAATGCTTCTTCAAAATATTGCGGGATGTTATAAGATAGCTGTCAAACTTAAAGAGCATCAAGTGTCGCAAGGCCGAAAGATCTCTGTGGGTGCAAGAATAGACAAATTAATTATTTAATTAACTACAAATCAAAAAAACCTTTAAAAATCTAAAAATCTGTAAAAATTAAACCAGTAGGGGAGAGTGGGGGAATTTCGTCACAGGGGCAATTTCGTCACCTGCAATATCTCGGAATCCATAAGTCGTAAAAATATATAATTTTTTTGTTTTAGTCCTTCAAGACGGCCAGACACAACCAATGCATTTGTTTTGCACAGAAGGCCAAGATAATTAAGCTATAATATTAAATGTGTTTTAACAGTTCAAAAGCTACATTTAGTTCTCGACGAAATTTTTTCTGTATGCCACAATTCAAAAGGAATAAGATACACGATTTTTTATATTATACACAGTGCTATAATGTGCATTTCTGCGTCAGTGATTTTTAACTTCGCGCCTAGTTTCGCAAGAAAAATAATTATTTCTAAAAAAGTACGGTCTGGGGAAATTTCGCCACCCTACGCTAAGGGTAAATTCGCACCTATTTTAAGTACATATATTTATATTTGACGAGCTGGCTAACCAACAGACTACCAGCAGCAGCAACAAATATAGGACATCAACAAAAATGGTACGCTTGATCAGTGTAGCATATTTACAGGAGTTAAACTCCCTACATTTTTCAGGTGACGAAATTTCCCCAGTTGTGTGGTGATTTTACCCCCCTGTGTGGTGAGATTGCCCCAGTATATTGGTTTTACATTTTATTTTTTTATAAATCACCAAGCTAATTAAAAAAATAGGGGAATGTCACATTTTAAAGCTTGGTGCTAACCGCATTCAACAATAAAAATAGAAATATGATAACGTGTCTCAAGATGGACAAAAAATACCTTTGAAAAAATGCTGACGAAATTCCCCCACTCTCCCCTACGCACCAGTACTCCCACTGCGAGTGAGACCTCTGCAGAGCAGAATCAGGATCAGTTCGGCCGCCTTGAAAGCGGGGCTTTTTCAATCTTGCGATTCTCTGAGAGCACATGTGCTCCATGAGACATCCGATTTGCTGGGCTCCCCGGTCATCTTGGCTCGGTCCTTTGTTTGCGGGGAATGGACGCGCGTCGAGCAGATTGTTTTGGATGTAGAGAATAGGCGCAGACGAGGATCATCCGTCTGCCCACGATGCTGCGGTTTCCCCGTAATATATGTACGCAATTGCAGAAGCCTCGGCAAGCACACTGCGCAGATAAAGACGCACTGTATCCTGACCAGGCGTTTCGGTGGGGGCGTCCCGCGATTTGATCGTCACAAGACGGTAGGATGCTTAGTGCGACTCGCGATGCGCAAAAAGACGCCATTGTGTGTAGCAACAACACGTGGCCAAGGTATCTCCAGGCGCCTTGAAAGATCGGCTGGGTGCCACCATTGGGGAATCTTCTTGGATCGACAGCATGATCCATTAAGCTCCATGCGCAGGTTTATCTTGATGATTTAAGCTCCAACTTTGCTGAGGCTGTGCACCAATTGGTCATGAGTCTTCAATTATCACTTACCGGTCGCGTGGTAGGAGCGGAGATTATCTTGAAGCTTGTTTACAATGTCATCGCACAGCTTAGTCACAACCGAAATGTCCGCCACATTCATTGTTAATTAATATTTTACGCCACGCAAGTGCAAATCTATCACAGTTTTATTAGCGAGAAAAAGGAAGAGGAAGAGGGACGCGAAGCCAAAGTTTACGATCGTTACCAACACTGGCTGAGGCAGGAATCACCCTGTGGGCCCGTTTTGATCGATTTTTTTGGCGCAAAAATTTAATGGATTTGAATTACAAGACAAGTTATGGCACACCCTGTGGGCAAGTCTCGATCGAGTTTTCTTGCTTCCAGAACCTTATTCCAAAACGATAGTTCAATATTTATTGATTGGTATCGAGTATTAACATTCATTTATACTATTTTACTAAGTAAATATTTACTATGTTACCATTGGTAATATACTATTTAGCGAGTTGGACAAAGTTATATAAAAACAAGAAAGGAAGCTAGCTTCGGCCAGCCGAAGCTTATATACCCTTGCAGATAATTCCTATTAATTTACAAATCGCAAAAATGTTAATTTTCCTATTATTTCTCATTAATTTTGCGTTCGTTTTAATGGCAGCTATATGATATAGTAGTTCGATTTTGATAAAATTAAAATCGAAATTCGAAAATATTTGAAAAGAGTTATATCCTAGAGTAGAAGAGAATACAATAAAAACCAACGAAGCAATAATTTATTTCCTATTATATTCCCATTAATTTTCCGATCGTTCCTATGGCAGTCCGATTTTGAAAAAATTTTATTAGAAATTCAGAATTAGATAAAAAATGACATTTACAAAAGTAGGATGTTAAAGGTTCAAAAACACCCAAGATATAATTTTTTTACATTTTTTTCCCGATTGTTCCTATGAGAGCTATATGATATAATAGAAAGAAGACTTTTGGGAAAGTTTTATTCCGATAGCTTGAAAACTGAGAGACTAGTTTGCGTAGAAACGGGCGGACAGACGGACGGACAGACGGACAGAGGGACATGGCTAGATCGACTCGTCTAGTGATGCTTATCAAGAAACGTCGGAAACGTCTCCTTCTCTGCGTTGCAAACTTCTGACTGAAATCATAATACCCTCTGCAAGGGTATAAAAAGTTGTGTATAATTTAATGGACATGGGCAATTTTCTGGGGATGTCAACCAAGCCAAAAAGCTTGAAACTTAATAGAAACATATTTCTATATGATTTTGCACTGATATTTGATTCTATTTAGATGGATTCAACTAAGCTTAGTAATTTGAGTATCCTTGGATAATTTCCCAGGACAATACTTGTTTTATGGACAAAAAAGTAATTTTTGTGGTATTTTTTAAAGTGGCTCTTAAACGGTTTTTTTGACGTTAAGGTTACAGAAAAACGACCTAGAAAGTGACGGAAAAATCTGTCGCGTGCGACATGTAGAGTGTGACAGTCACTTCAATGCCAATAAAAAAATAACCACTCAATATTTTGTAGCCAAACCAAATAACTATTATCGAGGTTTAAATGCAGTTTGGCAAATTAAAATATGGTTATACACACAGTGGCATCTAAATCAAATCATCAAATAAATCAACCTTTTGCCGCATGTGATAACTCAATTCAAATAACAACACACCATAAAAAGAAGACTTAGAAACCCTAGAAAATCGAAGGTAATTCAACAACATGCTAATGCTCATGCTGCCAAATGACACATAAGGCAAAGTGTCTAAAACTCTGGATCAGAAGCAGAATAAGAAGGTCATCCGTAGGGGTTTGTTCACATGTGTGAGAGTTTGTTCTTAATATTTTTATTTGCACCCTCATGATGTGAGCACACACTCGATTCCCTCCTTAGCTCCCCACAATAAAGTTCTTACAGCCGCAAAATAAATTTGCCTACAAAAAATGGACACTTTCTTTATGGGTTTCGATACCCTTGCAGAGGGTATAACACTAACTGTGAGGACCATAACATTTGAAGGAAAGTTTAATTTGCACAGATTTTTAATGTCGAAAATTTGCAAGTTTATTCCAAAGCTCTTCCAGAAACACTGTGCAACAAATTGAATGCTTTTTAAATTTACCTCGATAGATGCTGTATTTTTGAATTCCTTACGAATTTTTAGTTAAACTGCGTTTTCCAAAAAGTTCACCGACGCAAGGATTTTTAGCACAAGGACCTCAAAGTTCGAAAAATGCTGAAATTGGCCATTAACGGCGGCATATTCTTGCATGTATTTAGCTATGTGTGAGATTGAATTCGGCGCTTCGACAAAACAAAGATTTTTCAGGCCAACGTTTTCTGCTTGTATTTTCAGCGCGCCATTTGCATGTTTCCAATTTTATTTTCTGTCTTTGTATTTGGATGCAAAATGTATATAAAATTAGAAATGAAAAGGGTCCCCTATTACGATTGCAAGCGCCCTGTCAGAAAGGCTCACAGCAATAGGCAGAAAGGGGACATAACAGAGTCGGACACTTTTAGATTAAAGAATGCTTCTTCAAAATATTGCGGGATGTTATAAGATAGCTGTCAAACTTAAAGAGCATCAAGTGTCGCAAGGCCGAAAGATCTCTGTGGGTGCAAGAATAGACAAATTAATTATTTAATTAACTACAAATCAAAAAAACCTTTAAAAATCTAAAAATCTGTAAAAATTAAACCAGTAGGGGAGAGTGGGGGAATTTCGTCACAGGGGCAATTTCGTCACCTGCAATATCTCGGAATCCATAAGTCGTAAAAATATATAATTTTTTTGTTTTAGTCCTTCAAGACGGCCAGACACAACCAATGCATTTGTTTTGCACAGAAGGCCAAGATAATTAAGCTATAATATTAAATGTGTTTTAACAGTTCAAAAGCTACATTTAGTTCTCGACGAAATTTTTTCTGTATGCCACAATTCAAAAGGAATAAGATACACGATTTTTTATATTATACACAGTGCTATAATGTGCATTTCTGCGTCAGTGATTTTTAACTTCGCGCCTAGTTTCGCAAGAAAAATAATTATTTCTAAAAAAGTACGGTCTGGGGAAATTTCGCCACCCTACGCTAAGGGTAAATTCGCACCTATTTTAAGTACATATATTTATATTTGACGAGCTGGCTAACCAACAGACTACCAGCAGCAGCAACAAATATAGGACATCAACAAAAATGGTACGCTTGATCAGTGTAGCATATTTACAGGAGTTAAACTCCCTACATTTTTCAGGTGACGAAATTTCCCCAGTTGTGTGGTGATTTTACCCCCCTGTGTGGTGAGATTGCCCCAGTATATTGGTTTTACATTTTATTTTTTTATAAATCACCAAGCTAATTAAAAAAATAGGGGAATGTCACATTTTAAAGCTTGGTGCTAACCGCATTCAACAATAAAAATAGAAATATGATAACGTGTCTCAAGATGGACAAAAAATACCTTTGAAAAAATGCTGACGAAATTCCCCCACTCTCCCCTACGCACCAGTACTCCCACTGCGAGTGAGACCTCTGCAGAGCAGAATCAGGATCAGTTCGGCCGCCTTGAAAGCGGGGCTTTTTCAATCTTGCGATTCTCTGAGAGCACATGTGCTCCATGAGACATCCGATTTGCTGGGCTCCCCGGTCATCTTGGCTCGGTCCTTTGTTTGCGGGGAATGGACGCGCGTCGAGCAGATTGTTTTGGATGTAGAGAATAGGCGCAGACGAGGATCATCCGTCTGCCCACGATGCTGCGGTTTCCCCGTAATATATGTACGCAATTGCAGAAGCCTCGGCAAGCACACTGCGCAGATAAAGACGCACTGTATCCTGACCAGGCGTTTCGGTGGGGGCGTCCCGCGATTTGATCGTCACAAGACGGTAGGATGCTTAGTGCGACTCGCGATGCGCAAAAAGACGCCATTGTGTGTAGCAACAACACGTGGCCAAGGTATCTCCAGGCGCCTTGAAAGATCGGCTGGGTGCCACCATTGGGGAATCTTCTTGGATCGACAGCATGATCCATTAAGCTCCATGCGCAGGTTTATCTTGATGATTTAAGCTCCAACTTTGCTGAGGCTGTGCACCAATTGGTCATGAGTCTTCAATTATCACTTACCGGTCGCGTGGTAGGAGCGGAGATTATCTTGAAGCTTGTTTACAATGTCATCGCACAGCTTAGTCACAACCGAAATGTCCGCCACATTCATTGTTAATTAATATTTTACGCCACGCAAGTGCAAATCTATCACAGTTTTATTAGCGAGAAAAAGGAAGAGGAAGAGGGACGCGAAGCCAAAGTTTACGATCGTTACCAACACTGGCTGAGGCAGGAATCACCCTGTGGGCCCGTTTTGATCGATTTTTTTGGCGCAAAAATTTAATGGATTTGAATTACAAGACAAGTTATGGCACACCCTGTGGGCAAGTCTCGATCGAGTTTTCTTGCTTCCAGAACCTTATTCCAAAACGATAGTTCAATATTTATTGATTGGTATCGAGTATTAACATTCATTTATACTATTTTACTAAGTAAATATTTACTATGTTACCATTGGTAATATACTATTTAGCGAGTTGGACAAAGTTATATAAAAACAAGAAAGGAAGCTAGCTTCGGCCAGCCGAAGCTTATATACCCTTGCAGATAATTCCTATTAATTTACAAATCGCAAAAATGTTAATTTTCCTATTATTTCTCATTAATTTTGCGTTCGTTTTAATGGCAGCTATATGATATAGTAGTTCGATTTTGATAAAATTAAAATCGAAATTCGAAAATATTTGAAAAGAGTTATATCCTAGAGTAGAAGAGAATACAATAAAAACCAACGAAGCAATAATTTATTTCCTATTATATTCCCATTAATTTTCCGATCGTTCCTATGGCAGTCCGATTTTGAAAAAATTTTATTAGAAATTCAGAATTAGATAAAAAATGACATTTACAAAAGTAGGATGTTAAAGGTTCAAAAACACCCAAGATATAATTTTTTTACATTTTTTTCCCGATTGTTCCTATGAGAGCTATATGATATAATAGAAAGAAGACTTTTGGGAAAGTTTTATTCCGATAGCTTGAAAACTGAGAGACTAGTTTGCGTAGAAACGGGCGGACAGACGGACGGACAGACGGACAGAGGGACATGGCTAGATCGACTCGTCTAGTGATGCTTATCAAGAAACGTCGGAAACGTCTCCTTCTCTGCGTTGCAAACTTCTGACTGAAATCATAATACCCTCTGCAAGGGTATAAAAAGTTGTGTATAATTTAATGGACATGGGCAATTTTCTGGGGATGTCAACCAAGCCAAAAAGCTTGAAACTTAATAGAAACATATTTCTATATGATTTTGCACTGATATTTGATTCTATTTAGATGGATTCAACTAAGCTTAGTAATTTGAGTATCCTTGGATAATTTCCCAGGACAATACTTGTTTTATGGACAAAAAAGTAATTTTTGTGGTATTTTTTAAAGTGGCTCTTAAACGGTTTTTTTGACGTTAAGGTTACAGAAAAACGACCTAGAAAGTGACGGAAAAATCTGTCGCGTGCGACATGTAGAGTGTGACAGTCACTTCAATGCCAATAAAAAAATAACCACTCAATATTTTGTAGCCAAACCAAATAACTATTATCGAGGTTTAAATTAGGGATGTCGAAAATATATCAAAATATCAATATATCGATATATTTTACGAAAAAATAAATATTTTTATCGTGATATTTTTTTTGAATAATTATCATATATCATCGATTTTTTTTTCACATTTTTTTGATAATTTTAAGTGGTCTCACTTTTCATCGGGACAAGAAAAAATACATATGTAAAAAATGAGCGCCGCTAAAATTTATTTTTCGGCAAGTGAAAATGCATAGCATAGCATTCAGAATTCAAGAAAAAAAATCGCGGGAAATACTAGATTTTAATATTATAAATAAAAGCAAAAGAAAGCCAAAATACATATTGTTTTCTTTCATTTATTAATAAATATAAACTAAAAATTATAAAAATATAATTTAAGATCGTATGTGGGTTAATGTTTAGTGGTTAATGCTTATGCAGCTTAAAATTAAAAAAAAATAATAATTAAACAAAAATATCAAAAATATCTGATATATAGATATATTTTTTTTCTGATATATCAAATATCATTTTGATTTTTTGTTTAAATAAAAAATATCATCGATACGATATTTTTAAATATTTCGACATCCCTAGTTTAAATGCAGTTTGGCAAATTAAAATATGGTTATACACACAGTGGCATCTAAATCAAATCATCAAATAAATCAACCTTTTGCCGCATGTGATAACTCAATTCAAATAACAACACACCATAAAAAGAAGACTTAGAAACCCTAGAAAATCGAAGGTAATTCAACAACATGCTAATGCTCATGCTGCCAAATGACACATAAGGCAAAGTGTCTAAAACTCTGGATCAGAGGCAGAATAAGAAGGTCATCCGTAGGGGTTTGTTCACATGTGTGAAAGTTTGTTCTTAATATTTTTATTTGCACCCTCATGATGTGAGCACACACTCGATTCCCTCCTTAGCTCCCCACAATAAAGTTCTTACAGCCGCAAAATAAATTTGCCTACAAAAAATGGACACTTTCCTTATGGGTTTCGATACCCTTGCAGAGGGTATAACACTATCTGTGAGGAGCATAACATTTGAAGGAAAGTTTAATTTGCACAGATTTTTAATGTCAATAATTTGCAAGTTTATTCCGAAGCTCTTCCAGAAACACTGTGCAACAAATTGAATGCTTTTTAAATTTACCTCGATGGATGCTGTACTTTTGAATTCCTTACGAATTTTATGTTAAACTGCGTTTTCCAAAAAGTTCCCCGACGCAAGGATTCTTAGCACAAGGACCTCAAAGTTCGAAAAATGCTGAAATTGGCCAACTTTCCGGAGGTCTAAGAGGCAAACGGATTCATTTCGGATTTTTTTTAAGGGAGAAACAAATACAAGAAAACATCGATACCCTTGAAGAGCTTATTATAATAATAGTGAAGAAGATAATTCTTTTAAAAGAAAGTCTAATTTTTTTAGGTTAACAATTTTTAAAATATTATACATTTGTAGTTTCAAAAAAGTGTTTTACTCATTGGAAGGGCATGCAAAATTCAGCTTTAGCTCTCATGCGCTGTTTGTATATATATAACAAGAGTGTTGTGCGGTAAATGTCCAAAGTATGGGGTAGTTGGTTTTGGGTCCTTTTCAGATAAACGCATTAGAGCAAAACTTTGGTTCATTGTACTTGGCATATAAGTCAATTACATAGATCATTTATTACATGGCTAAAGAGGCCTTCGTATCTGTCCTTGGATGTTGACGGCGCCGTGTGTTTCTAATGTAAGTTTTTATTTTGATAGTCTCCCTGACTTGGTTTTTTACCATGAGGATTGCGTTATCAAGAGATATTATCGATGAGTGCAGGACCTAGGGGCGGTGAGTCAATCTTTTTCTTACACTTTTCGAAATCTCGGTTAAAGCAAAATAACGAAAATTATACGTATTATCATCAGATTTTATTTCACTAAATGGAATTTTAGAGCTTTCAATAATAAAAAAAAAAAAATATTTTTTCGGATTAATGCAGTTATAAAAATAACTATCGTCTTTGATCTTAAGGAAGATATATGGCCTATAGATATTTTTCCTTATGAACCCTATTATTACTCAATACCTATCACGCCACTGAAAAAATAGCAAAAAAACGTTTCCCCGACCATTCGAATCTGTCTAAGGAATTTCCCAATTTTCTCATTTTACTATGTAAAAAACAAAATGTCAGTTTTTTGCCAAAGTTACAAGGCGCATAGTAAGTATATATATCTGTCACTGAATGATACTGTTGTGGCTGCCATTTTACAGGCTCCCATTGAGTGCGATGCTCCCGTGAGATTGTTTGATTAATGGCATGGAATACATTTTTTTTTGCTTTGTTGTGTTAGTAGTTTTAATGTGGTCAGGAAACTGTTAACACATATGTGGGCTGGACTCTATTAACTTTCGCCGCAACATAAACAAAAGAGAACTTTTTACCTACACAAAAAGTTCACTGTTTATAACGCAAAATCATCAAGCTAACATTTACGTTTGATTTATGGCACGTTCCACGATTAAGGGCTACCAAAATGTATTGGTTCCGTTCAAATTTACAGCACGATAGGGGAGACACATCAAAACTTACCTGGCGCTGACAGTTTGTGTTAGTCACGCGAAGGCATTTTAACGCTATTGTGCTCGGCGTTTTATTAATATAAATTTGTCATGGCCCCATTGCCACTTTTAACACTGTTTAACTGTCCCAGCTAAGTAGACGAACGAACTAATTAAATTACAAATCTTATCCTTTAAAATTGAACAAATAATTAGAATTATAATTACTGGAAAATAAGACTGAAAGTAAGATATTTTTTGTTGCTTTAGTTTTTAAATACCTTGCTTTTTCGCGCGATGGGGGAGGGTTTGTAGCCTCTTTATCCATCCGCTGTGGATCAGGACATAAAATTAAACTCGATTTGATGTTATCGATTGACTCTAACATTTGAAAAAACAGAGAGAAGGTAAGAAAAAATTAAACCCCCAAGTTTCTTTCTCACAAGTATTCCTACTCTATAACTTTTTTCAAGACTTTGATACAATATATTCAATTTTTATAAGCTTATAATAATCATCTTCTGAAGGGCCCAAGAAGGCAATAAAATTATCTGGATCGGTCCGAATCAATTTTTAATAAATTCGTCGTTGGATTCTCGCATTATTTATAGGCATTTAGTTTTTGAGATAAACTTAAAGCTTTGCTTTAGCAAAGCGATTCCGATTTATTTTATAAAATCAAAAGGAAATTCGTTGAAACGTAAGTTTTCCATGTTTTCCATATTTTGTATGTAAAGATTATGTTTAGGGGAAATTGCAGAAATACTATTGAGTATTTATACTGGGTATAAAGGAGACAGATGTACAGTAGTCGAAAGGAGAAGTACGCCAATATGCATAATCCCTTATGCATACCTCCATCTCGAGACAAAGCAAAACATTTGATTAAGGATGCAGGGTTGCTAGGAGTACACAAATTGATGGTATCGCAACTGCTTAAGAATTTGAAACCGAACCCAAGACATCTGTGCGGCTTAGGTGACGTATGCAGAGTAGGATACAGAATTTGTTATTGAACCACAGGATTAATGTTAGTGTGTAATTAGAATTTTATTTAAAGTTTTTTAAATAAAAATATTAAAAACCTAGGATTAAATGTTGTTAATTTACCGATTAGTTTTACTCTTTAATATGTTTTGATTTATTTATTTATTTAGGGATTAACTGCTAACTTAGACTTGAACAATAAAACTAACAATTTGGCATTAAAGGCGGCATACAATAATAAATTTACATGTTAAAACGAAGATAATTGTAAATTTTACACGGTAAAGAACTTAAAGTTACCTCAGGGGAAAGGATATCAGATAAAGTATTGTAATTGTGGCAAAGAACACGAAAAGGTTCGTGTTGAGCGTAGTTAGACCTGCATATTGGCAAGCGCAAAGGTCGAAATGTGCGTGTAAATCTTGAAGGAACCGAGAGATCAATATAGGAAAGCAGAGTTTGTGAATCAACTAAACCGAGAAGAAGCTTATGAACAAACATTACGCCATTACAAATTCGTCGATGATATAAAGTAGGCATGTCAATTAATTGTAGCCTACTTCGGTAAGGTGGCAATAATCTACCAGAGTCCCAATATAAATTACGCAATGCAAAAATTAAAAATTGCTTTTGAACAGATTCAATAATAGCCTGTTGTTCCATGTATTGTGGGCTCCATTTGAGCTAATGTTCCCTGATTGTAATGCATTTGTGATATCCTTTATTCAGTTTAAAATTATTCTGTTAGCAATTCATTGGCCCTTTAATGCTGTGACTATTTGTTAAGTTTGCCATGCCTTTCAAGGATCCTGCGACTTATCTTTTAAATGCTTAACCTTTCATCCTTTCTTGTAGGTGCGTTGATTTATTGGCGTTTTTTAGACATTGTTCGTAGTTATTTTACACAAGGGGTTGTTTACGATTGTTCTTGCCGGCTCTTTGAAGCAGGTAGCTTATACATACAAGAAATGGTGGATTTGGTTAATTAATAAAATGATTTTTGGGTACGTAATAATATATACCATATCACGTTTTAATCACCAATTTATTTTCTGAAAAAAACTAAAATAAAAACAAAGTTGTTTTGTTTTGTAATCTCAGAAATAACACACGCCTCGCAGATCGGGGAATATTCAGGCAACAACGATAATCCCTCCAGATCACCTTACATTTGCTGAAAACCACACAGACACCACAATTTTTGCAAATAGCTTACCTAATTTATAAGCACCGAAGGTACTTTGAGCAGAGACAATGGATATGCAAATGTTGCGGCATCTTCTTTTGAAACTGAAGTCTCCTAAACGAGCCTTTCAAATCTGGACTATTTTTTTTCCAAGAAGAATGCAATGCCTAGGGTTAAGCGGATTGTATAAAGCGTCAACACCGAATGGAATTTATTTCTTACTCTGAGCTCTGCCAAAATATATACATCCTGTTTGTAAGCAAACATTGGACATTGCGGACCATAAAAGTGTATCCAGTAAATTGACAATTATGCGACAATTCTCTAAAGCTTGCACATTCAATATAAACAACACAAGACGTGTTAAACCCCAACCTGAAAACCCTGCCAATAATTTTGAATGTCCGAAGACCACTTGCAGAGGAACTTTGTGGTGGGCTCATGAAAATTTGTTAGGCAACTTAAGCTAGGCATAAAATGCAGGGATTTTTTATCCCCAAACGGTATGCTTCTGTCAGTTGTTATAAAGGACACATGTCCATGTCCTGTCTCCTGTCAGCCAACAGAGCTAACGCATAAATTTTTTATTCAAACCCACACACACAGCTAGTTATTGTTTTTTATGAGATGGAGCTGCGACATTAGCACGCCTTGAAGAGTGTGAGGAAGTCGCGCTCGAATCGAAAACGGGCGTCATAGTTTGACAGTATTATAGTGTATAAACTTTACATATATACATTTCGGTTTTTGGTTACGAAAACTCAAAATCAAAACTTAAGAAAAATAAATGTTATTAATATGTGCTTAAGACTGATTTTATAAAACACACTTTTATGGAATTTGTTAATAAAACCCATCTCCGAATATAGACATAACAATTAAACCCTAATAACCCGGCCAAAGGACTTCAGTTTCCAGTTCCATTTTTACACCCGTTACTCGTAGAGTGAAAGGGTATATTGTATTCGTGCAAAAGTATGTAACAGGGAGAAGGAAAAAAGGAAGCGTTTCCGACCCCATAAAGTTTATATATTCTTGATCAGCATCACTAGACGAGTCGATCTAGCCATGTCCGTCTGTCCATCGGGATGAAACTTTCACTAAAGTCTTCTTTCTATTGCAGGTAGTATATAATTTCCAAATTTCTGAATTTAGAATAAAATTAAAAAAAAATCGGAAAGTCGGAAAATTAAATGGAAATGAATAGGATTATATATATCTTTGTTGATTTTTATTACATTTCCTTCTTCTGTGGGATATAGCTTTTCTTTAACAATTCCAAATTTCGAATTAAATTTAACAAAATTCGGACGTCTTTATTATATAGCTCCCATAAGAAGGATCAAACAAATTTCGATTGCTTTAACATATAAGCAACTAAATCTAAATTTAATGTTTTTGTAAGTTAATAGGAACGATCTGCAAGGTTATATAAGTCGAGAATAATTTTAATTTCTATTTATCAGGTTATACGTTTTCTTCCTAAAAATGCAGTAGCTAGATCCCCTTTTTAAAATGCTAGAAACTTAGTTGAGTTGGAAATGTCTCTCGATCTCAGAAAGAGACTTCGTAGAAAAAACTACAAAGTCAACAACCAGTGCAGAAGTGTTAAGATCGAAAGAAGGATAAAGAAAATAGAAAAGGATACAGTACTAGACTTTTGTCTTGCGTGGGAAAGGCAAACTGGTTTGCTAAGAACGAAATAACAATAAATTATGTGTGGTCACAATGGGCAGCAGACGGGACAATGGAAAACAATTATAGATTGTGAAGAATAACGTTAGAGTTACACAGAAACTGCGCAAATTCGAAGTGAGGGTTCAAAAGTGTTGGCAAAGGATTGTACATTCTGCTGGCCGTTGTGTAATTTACGGGCAGTGAAGGATCTGGCTGACCATCATTAAACAGCTGCATTCGAACTCACAGCATGTCTGCATGCCCTTAGCTGCACGTGGTCAGCGTGCATTTGAAAAGCAATTTTAAGTAAAATAAGCCAACTTTTTTTGCGTAACAGTAAAATAATAAAAACGCTCTTTTTGGTGGTTGCTCTTTTGTAGCTGTTTAAAGATGCATTTAAATTATTATAACATTATAATGCGATACTTTCTTCGTTCAAGTCTACGAATGATGTGGAATGCGCCTACATTCAAAATCTTCTATGACAACTCCAAGAATGCTGGCAGCTGACAGGAAGTACAATGACAAATTAGATCGAGGTTGAGTTTAAGTCGCGGTATATTGCTCACACACTCAATTTATATTTTTATAGTTGTTGAAAATTCGTAATGACTTTTTAGGCCAGACGCAATGGAAAAGGGGAGCATTTTTTGAAAATGAAGCGCAAAGTGAGTGTGGGACAGATGAAGAAGGAAACTTTCCATTTAGGCAATTTCATGTGCGTGTACGGTGTCCTTTTTTTTTGAGGAATTCGGTTGCTAACAATACACTCTGGCCTTAGGCATAACATGTGTTCTGTACGCGCTGAATCCCCACTGTTGCTTGGGTTTAGGCCCACTCACTTTTATTTTGCGATACCATTTTAAGCTCCGCAGTAGTGTTTTTGCCGGACATTCTTAGCCATTGACATCCTTCATTGTATCCTCCAGCAGAATCGTCGCTAGGATACCCTTTATGCTTCTTTGGAGGCCTCCCGTCATTTGATGCCTTGTTAACTTTCATCTGCGATACCTGCAATGGATGTAGTGAAGGGCAAGAATTTCACTTGTTTTAGATTGTTTTTCAATGAATGGTCTGGCCTTCCAGGATGAGGCGCCCGTTGGCAATGCTCGTCTTCTTATTAATGAAAAAGAAGAACGCCTTCGCTTTCCAAATTTCATTCTTCGTTTAAGATTTTTGTAAACCTGTTGTATACTATTTTTTTGTGTTTATTCGTGGGTTGTCGATAAATCCAGCGCTTGGTATTTTCTTTTAAGTTAAAATGAGTTTATTAGCTTTAAGAAGGTACAGAGTATATTTTTTGTTCGGGGCTAAGATTAGATAGAGAGCCAGTCGGACGTTAAAACAATTATTTTTATTAAGATAAAAATCAAGTTTTAAAGAAACAATTAAATATTAATATAAAATATGTATAAAGTTATTCCTTAATTAATTTACAATCAAGAAAATTTAATTTTATTTTAATTATTAGCGTACCGAAATCTTGATAAGACCAGCCTCACGTAAGTTGTTTAATTTAATTTGGAAAATCGTTTTTGCAAGACATTTCTCGACTTTGTCGTAATTGGTGACAAAATTATACAACATTAAAACCGTAAGTATTTGAAAGACATTCAACAAAACCACTTATTTGGTACCATTTCCGGTATTTCAGACACTTCAGTTTATATGTTCTAATCAATACACTGTGCAGCATTTTTAGTGCTTTTTAAATTTACCTCGATGGATGCTATATTTTTGGATTCGTTACGAATTCCCAAGATAAACTGCGTTTTCAAAAAAGTTTCCCGACGCAAGGATTCTTAGCAAAAGGACCTCAAAGTTCGAAAAATGCAGAAATTGGCCAACTTTCCGGAGCTCTCAGAGGCAAACGGATTCATGGTTTGATTCGATGCTAAAGTTTTTTAAAAGATACCTTCTTTATCTTTCAAACTCCATACTTAGAATAATTTTAGGATTTTTTTTAAGGCAGAAATAGATTCCAGAAAACATAGTCAAAAAACTTATAAACATACAGCTGCGGTCAAAATAGTAGTAGTGTTGCTGCCCTGTGTTTTTAAAAGTTTGTTGTTGTAATTCATCTTCATATTGTATTGATTATAATTGTACTATAGACTAATTGGATAAGAAAAGTGACAACAAAAAACTTTTAAAAACACATGACGGCAACACTACTACTATTTTGACCGCAGCTGTATACTTTTATGTTTTTTGACTATGTTTTCTAAAACTTGTTTCTCCCTTAATAAAAATCCTAAAATTATTCTAAGTATGGGGTTTGAAAGATAAAGAGTGTATCTTTTATAAAACTTTAGCATCTAACCAAACCATGAATCCGTTTGCCTCTGAGAGCTTTGGAAAGTTGGCCAATTTCTGCATTTTTCGAACTTTGAGGTCCTTTTGCTAAGAACCCTTGCGTCGGGGAACTTTTTGGAAAACGCAGTTTATCTTGGGAATTCGTAACAAATCCAAAAATATAGTATCCATCGAGGTAAATTTTTGATGCTGCATAGTGATATTAATCAAGTTTTCTTACATAATTAAACTATTTAATAGAAATCTTTGCATTCGTTAAATTAATCATTCAATTAAATATTAAGTCTCCTTTCTCATTCTCTCTCTATTCGTCTACGACGAGTCAGCGTTTTTAGGATGTGGCATGCCCTCGACCTTAAATTCAATCTGGCTACGCCCTCGATTTTTAATTCAATAATGAATCTACGATAGAGGGATCTGCAAGATAGTTTTAGGTACACTCAAAAATTTTTTTTCCTAAATTTTAGAAAATCGCCATAAAATGAAATTTTTTCTTAATTTTATAAAATTTTCTGAATTTTAGAAATTGTTTTCTTGAATCTAGGAAAAAAGACCATAAAAACAGAATTTTATGAAAAACCTTTCTAAAATTTAGAAAAATGATTTTTTTTCTTAAATCAATGGTGTTTTTTTCTAGTTTGCTCTCCAAAAATTTTCTTAAATTAATGGCGATTTCGCCATTAAATTAAGAAAAAATGTACTTCAGCCCTTCCTAGAATCTAGAAAGTCGCCATAAAAAATACGGTAAATCGCCATCGACTGAAATTCATGGCGAATTTCTTGATTTAATGGCGATTTCGGGCTGTTTTTCTTTTGAGTGTAGTTACAAGAAAATATAGTTCAGAAATTCCGAGAGAGGGCGTCTCTGTTAAGATAACAGCTTACATTGACGTGTAGAATTACATTTTACATGTAATAACGTTATTCAAATATTCACACTAAAGATGGCGAATATAACTTAATTTGTTGATTCAAGTTCCTAAACGTGAAGGAGGGAGGGCGTTTTCGGTAGATAGTACTTTCAGGAAAAGGCGCTAGAGGCGCCCTGCATTGGGCGCTAATTCAAACAAAATCAAATAACACAGGTACACAGCCAAAAATTTCCACGAACCATTTCAAGTTTTCCATGATATTTGGATGCTCCTGAGTAAAAGTCCCATACAAAATTATTTTCCATCACCTACAGGTTCCGCGGTATGGCTAAGAATACAAAAAACCGGTGTTGGTCGACATTTTGAATTACGTGGCCTATATAATTGGACTAACCATTATTATTATTTCGGTAGGACCTACTCTCAATACATCACGGCATTCCTAAAAAATAATCCCCATTGTGAACCATTGCCCATGTCTTTGGAATTCGACGCCAAAGTTGAAAATCCCAAAATTGTAGAGATTTTTCTGATGTAAAAATAATTCTGAGGATTAAATCGTGAATGGAAGTAATTTTAACTTTTCATTGTATCTATTTTTCATTGTATGCTTTAATTTCGGTTTAAAGCGTTTTCATGAGAATATTTTTTATTGGATTTATTATACTAATAAAACCGATTTTTTTATTTCATTATCTACTCCTAAATGTTGTCAAATTTTAAAAAAGTCAAGGCATCCTACAGAATGGGAGTAAACATTTACATTTCTCTATGTATGTTCAGTGAACGTACATATTTTAGTTTCTTAGTTCTAGAGGTTGCCATGACTTATTCAAAATTTGACAACATTTAGGAGTAGATAATGAAATAAAAAAATCGGTTTTATTAGTATAAGAAATCCAATAAAATGTCCTCATGAAAACGCTTTAAACCGAAATTAAAGCATACAATGAACAATAGATACAATGAATAGTTAAAATTACTTCCATTCAAGATTTAATCCTCAGAATTGTTTTTACATCAGAAAAATCTCTACAATTTTGGGATTTTCAACTTTGGCGTCGAATTCCAAAGACATGGGCAATGGTTCACAATGGGGATTATTTTTTAGGAATGCCGTGATGTATTGAGAGTAGGTCCTACCGAAAATAATAAAGGTTAGTCCAATTATATAGGCCACGTAATTCAAAATGTCGACCAACACCGGTTTTTTGTATTCTTAGCCATACCGCGGAACCTGTAGGTGATGGAAAATAATTTTGTATGGGACTTTTACTCAGGAGCATCCAAATATCATGGAAAACTTGAAATGGTTCGTGGAAATTTCACAAAGTTTAATTTTGTGTTCCTGTGTAACAATCGGCTGGAGCTGATCCTGATGCAACAGTACAGACGATTGTAAAAGGATTCGCTTTATTCATATAGCGTTCTTGTCGAAAACAGTGTAAAAATCTTCACAAACAACAAACGAAAAATATGACATTCATCAAAAACGAAAAACATATAAACTAGGGTACTACTTTTTACCCTTATGTTTCTTAACTTTTTTAATCTTACACTAAAATCCTCCCTTAGCTCCCTTTCGGTTGGGTGTAACTACACTGGAGTCATCCTTATATTCTAACCGATTTGGATTTATCTGCAATGGGAAGAGAAATAGAGAGTCGTTGGAGTCTTCATCTGAAAAAAAGATGTCATTGGCATGGATCCTACTACGCTGCGGAGGATTCTGCTGTGGTGAGTTCATTTTCCTTTTGCACTCGGTAATCACACTGTCATCTCTGTATTCCAATTTATTTGGGTTTATTTGCGATAGGAATATAGTGTCGTTGGAGTCTTCATCCGCTGAAAAAAAAATGTCATCGGCTGAATCTTTGTGATCATCTTCAATTTTTGGTTGATGCGTTTCCGCTGCTTTGCATTCAGCTAAACATTTTTCAGCTCGTTTTTGCATATCCTCTGAAACCTGAATTGGTTTGTCGGAGGCTGTTCGGAAGCCAACGAATTCTTCTTCCTCAGGTGTTTTCCTTAGAGGAGATTCCTTGTATTCCTCAACCGAATTCTCGGGGACATCCATTTCAATTAGCCATTCGTTGATTGGGATGTTATCTAATTCCACCGAGATTGTCTTTGGTTTAGATTTAACATTTAATGTAATTTTTTCGGTGCTGTAATCTTCCACGTACGAGTCCGTTTCAAACCAATCTTCGTATTTAATGTCTGTAATTATAAAAAGATTTTTTTGGGACTGCTTATAGTGTTATCAATTGTTTTTTACCCAATCGAGAGTGAGAAATGATGGTTGTTTGCATAGTATCGCCAAATAGATTGTCACCGAAGGTTCCTAAAAAATAAGTGTAGAGATATGAATGCGTTTCCTCAAGTTTTAGTATATTCCTTACCTTGAGGTTTAAAACTACAGATTTGGAAGACATTCTGGAGTTCATCGTTTAGTTTCTCTATTTCGGTATAGGTGCATTCAGAAGAAGAATTGGTGTCTAAAAGACCGTTTGGGGATTCGCGGGAACAAGAGGGTCTCTCCGAATCCTGCCTTGCCTTCGATGGAAGATCTATGTTGGGACCAGAGGCTGTGCTGGCGGATGTTGAAGTGGTATTAAGATCCTCCTGCACCGAGAGGCCCGATGAGCAGCTCGGACGATCTTGCACTTCGTTTCCCACGATCAAACGGAGATCCTCTTTATCGGGGAACCTCTTCCTGCTGTAAGTTTTTATTGTTTTCTTGCGAAATCGAAACCACGGCGGCGACTCGCAGGGGTGCTCATCCTCGTCTTCCACATACGTGGGAGATGAGCAGAAATCATGCCGGATGTTCTCGACCACCTCTTCGTGCGTAGGACTGCTTTGGGCTAAAATGAGGTACTCCAATGGGACAAAGTCACTGTTGTCAAACACACTCCGGCTGTGATCTTGATTGCGTCCCACTCTCAAGCTATTCTGGCGATCGGCTTGGTATAAGTTGACCACTTCAGCCATTATATTACCAGACAATCCTCCATTTCCTGGCTCATTCACTGGGGCCGGGACCTCATCCTGGTCGGCCTCGCCCATCAGTCCCTGCAGGGCGGTGCGCAGCTGACTCTTCCGGAAGCCACCGCCTCCTCCGGAACGACCACTTCCAGAGGATTGCTTCTGCGCGGGTTTTGCCTGTGCCGAAGTGCTGGGCATTTCCACGTTCCCGGAGGCAGTTGGCGCCTCCAGTGGCTTCTCCTCGTCCTCATCGCTGGCCTCCAGCTTGGTGCAAAAGTCCGGAAACTCCAGGCACTGGACGCCCTGAACATAGCGCTTGATTAGGGCTCCTTCCTTCTTGTCCGCCACGAAGCTCCGGCTCTCTCCGCCATCCGCGTCACAATCGATGATGTCCACCGCGCGCAGCGGGTCCGTGTCCTGGAACTGCTCCAGCTCGTTCTCCGGCACATCGTTGCTGTCGATTTCCTCGATCACGACCTCTTTTGAATCGGATTCTGCCATTTTCCGCGGATTAAAAATAGGTCCAAAGCCAGTGTTGCTAGCCAAACAGAGCAAAGCAACTATCGATTACACTCACTTATAATCGATAGCTAATAATCGCAAGCTTTAGCACGATCGATAGTTGGATTTCGATAGGCAGTAATACGCCGAAAGCAATCGATAGGCTAAAGACGAGTGCAGGCTCACGGAAGTGTGATTCCCCTACGATAGTTGACAGTCACAAGCTGATGTGTTGCAAATCAGTAATTTCTTCAAAACAAAGCAACAAATTGTCCAAATATGGAATGTAAGCCTTTTGCTTTGCTGCTTGCATCTCTCTTTATTTTAATGTATTTCCGTATAGCAAAATTTTAAATTGTGTTGTCCGTAATTTTTTTTGTTATATTAGTTAGGGATCTGCCATAATTTTATTGTTTTGTTGGGCTAACATAGGGTTTTTGGGTTTTTTTAATTAAATGAAATTTTAAATGCAAGTTAAAATATTTCAAAATCCTCGGTTTTAATTAAATGAAATTTTAAATGTAAGTTAGAATATTTCAAAATATTTCAAAATGAAATTTTGAATGTAAGTTAAAATATTTCAAAATCCTCGGTTAAAGTTTTTGAGACGCTCTAAATATTTTTAGAGATATCGTGTCCTAGCGCCAACGCCTACCGAAAGATTACCGGATAACAACAAAAATCATAAGAACGCTACACAATGATCAAATAAGTTAAATTAACTTGGGTTTAACTTGGAGTAATTTTTTTGCACTGTGTAGGTGTAAAAAACGAGTGGGGCCTGTTTTATGGATATTTTATTATTAATGCCGAGTTCTGAAAAACTAATTTCGGTCATTTAAGACTAGTTTACTGTTAGACTATTTTTCAGAATACCCTTAAACTTTTCTATACTGAACAGAGTTACAGTCGTTAATTTAGATACTCACCCACCACAAAATTTGAAAAATTTGGATAACTAATGCCGCCTTTGTGCAGCATTTTAACGATTTTTTAAAGTGGTTTTATGTTAAGCATTTAATTTTAAAGTTTCTTATACAATTTTATTTTCATTTTTAAAACTAACTGTGCACTATTTATGATGTTGGATGTAGGCATATTGGCGTATAATATTTCTAAAAATATGATTAACACTATGTAACATTAAACAATTTTTTTTGCACAACAGGCTCACTATTACCCGACCAGCCATATCTTATCACTCCTTACTGATAAGCATTGTTTCAAAGATTACAACAATTGCCTCAGTCGGCACATGGGCGAGGCACAGCTCTAACTGGTCAGAAAAGGTTCCATTCAGTACGAAAAAGCCAGCGGGTGAAAGAAGGTAACGCTGCAGAGTGCGGTTGTCATCAAAACTATCTTCAATTAATCCCTAATTTACAACGCCCAATCGTAAAAACTTTCTACTAAAACGAGTGCAAGCTAACAAAAAACAATATAATTATCGCGGAACTTTGGTTTTGGAAACAAAAATTAATACCTAAAGTTAAAGAATTTCAGGAATGACGGGGTATTTGTGCTTCGAGTTACGGCCAACTTTTTATCTAATCACAGTGCCTTAAACTATGTTAGCTTTACCAAGTTTAAAAATTGGGGCGCGGGTCCACAATGTTCTTTTGTGTATTTTACACCTGACTCATTTTCCTATGTATCACCAATCGCAAGGTATCACAATTATCAGTTGTATGGTATTACCAATCTATATAGGACAAACTACAGCAGTACTCTGCGGATCTCATATAAACTGATAAACGATATCGAATGTATAAAGTATATATATAAAGTGGACTTGACTCATGAGCGTTTACAGTACTTTATTTAAAAAAAATGATAACAGAATATTTGCGAGTGACGTCACCCTTACGCCCCGTTGAAAAGGTAGTAGGGAAGTGAGATTTATTAGATAAGTCGAATTTATTTTAATACCCTGAAACTGGGATGCCATATCATTCAAAATTTCAACCTAAGTTGTTCTTTATATATAAGAGCAGCGTTTAGTAAATGTGCTTACCAAGCTTAAAATATCTGGTTGTATTAAAAATAGATATATAAGTTAATATTTATTTTTTGATTGACCTGAATTACAGAACACATAAGTTTAAGAACCACCCAATGACTAACACGATAGATTGCTTTTACACTAAATAAACATTGACAAATCCATTGATAAGACACCTGCGATAGGAAGTTGCAGTGAAGTGGGTGCGATTGCTTCCCGCTTATATTAGAGGTATATTTGAAACAATGGCGCTATCACACTTATCGGGTCAGGGTCAACTCAGAATTTATGAGTAAAATGTATGAGTAAAAACTAATTTCTTGTTACCCGATCACTGTATTCTCTAGCTTCACAACGAAATTGAAATACCTGACCATGAAATCGAAACAACTTCTAGCAGCAGCTGTCTGCCTAGCTGCTGCCCTAATTTTGGGGACACAGGCACAGGAGAATGCAATGTTGCAAATTCCCCCTTCACTGGTCGAGTGCTACAACACGTCATTCTTCATGAACCGGGATAATCGTCTGCCAGCCAATATGGACACGCTCATCTCGCTTATCGAGAAGGTGGAAAACAGCTACGCTGGAACTTCGGGGGTGCAAGCCGATATTCGAACTGTGGCGGTGTCCTTGCTGCATCGTTTCCGACAGGATGGCATTAAAAAGGCCGCTGGAATTAATGCCGCTGATGGCGTAATACCGTACAGTCCAACGGGTTTCCAGTTTCCCAAGTTCAAAATTTTGCTATCACGTTTAATTCCGGGAAACGCCAACAGCTTTCCCAACAGTTCGTTGACAAGTGTGGAACGGTGTTCCCTCCATTTTATGCTATCAAGCACTTTTGACACGAGATCGCGGGGTGATGAGAACAACGTGTGCAACCAGCTCTCTCAGTATCGAGCCCAGCGACTGCCGCGGTCCCTAAGGAAGGACTATGACAACAACTTCATTAGCGATGTTGAATGGCTAGAGACACGGCAGAAACGAGGACGATCTTCCATCTCTGCCTCAAAGTACGAACAGTTGGGAGAATTGGACTATGAATCCGACTGGGCCTATGCCGGTTCTGAAGGAACTAGCCAGTGCCCTGTGGAGGATGGCCTTGTTCGGACGCGCTGGGGAACGGTTTCAGCAGGTACTTTACATTTACTTTTACACTGACTTATTTAAAGTTTAAATCATTGTTATAAAGTAAACATTATTGTCTAGTTTAACCTGGTAATGAATTGTAATTTCAGGTACACTAATTGCCGGCATCGCAGCTGGCGTCCAGCAACAGACAATCCAATTGACTACCCTGTTGGCCCTTTCCTCTCAGAGACGTGCACGTGGTCGCAGTCAGTCTCAAACAACCAGTACCATCGACAATAGGTGGGCGGCTACTTTGTCTGGGGACTTGGCGGAAGTAACGTTGGTCCAGCTTCCGGCGTCGACCACTCCAGCTTCTGTTGGAGCTACCGGCGGGTGGAATGATACGGTTCTGCCACATTGGTACTTTTTGTCGCAGCGCACCAACCTTGAGGCGACTGATGCGGAGATCCGGGGCGGCCTTGATGGGTTGATTCTTGCAAAAAATGTGGCCAGTTGGAGAACTCAGGCATCCAGCCTTAAACTTTCTCAACTATTACGCATGTACTACTCCACAAACGGGGTCCTCAGTTCGGGAATCAATGCCTGCAGTAGGCAAAGCCAATTCACAAATGTGGCACCATCACAGGAAATGGAGGACCAGACTAGCGCCTTTGCAGCACTATTGGATCGGGAGATGCAATTGCGTGTTACCCTCCAGCCGGTCGTTATTTCTCAGTTTGCCGGTAACGCCACCGCAGCGCTGGTAACTTATGTGCGTAAGTAAACTTTATTTCATTATTATCGCGGAACCACCTTGCATTAATTAAAAGTATTAAAAAGTACTTGCATATTTTCTAAAAGCATTTTAAATTCCATTTGTTGGTGCTCGTTGCATTACGATTTGCCTTTCCTTTGACTCCTCCTTCTCCAGCACAATCGTTAAACGATGTCTCCTGTACGGCGACAACCAATCTTGACTTGACGGATGTCATTACTCCCATGACTAACCTATATATTTTCTTGGATACTTCTTGGCAGTATAGCACCATTGTTGACTATGTGACGTAAGTTTTTTATGCGAGTTGCAGATCCTCATATAATTCAAATATTTTTCAGTTATGTTATCCAGCAGTTAAATGTGCATCCCTATGCCAGCACAGTCACCATGCTTTCGGCACATGATGGGTCGATCATCGTGAACACCACGAACTATATCACCGATGTTTATCAGCAATGGAATGTCACTACGCAGGCTTTATGTACGGAAGTTTTTACAAGTTATTGGCTTTAGCTAACATTTCGTTTCTATAGATACTCAGGGATTCAATCTTCCTAATGTGCTGCGAACGATTCAGAACCTTACCCAGAACCTAATGAACGAGGAAAAAACTAATTCCAGTTTAAGTGGGCACTCCTTGGTGGCTCTAATCATTCCAAACCAGTCAACCGTTAATGATGGCGACTCCAGCTACGCCACTACAGAAATACAGTACATCCAAGAGCAGATTCCAGACCTGCGCTTTATATACTATGGCGGTGGAAGCATTCAAAGGTTTTCGAGCTTTGTCCGCGATCCCTCCCAAGATCTATTCTCCCTTACTTTGGGCAGTACAGCGGCGACATCGGCTGGACCAGTAGCAAAGCGCATTATCCAAAGTAAAAGAAGATACGAATTTTCTTTTTAATCATTTTAGTAACTAATTATTTTTGTTGCAGTTCCTCGACGCGTTATTAACCCACGTTGCGGATCAAATTGGTACACAAGTAGCTGGGGCACTGACCAAACAGCCCAATATGTGGGGCCCGGCAAGGTCAACTTTTACAGGGTCTCGGCAAACTATTTCTTTGGAACTGGCGCGAACCGGTATTTGACCATTCAGTCCCAAAACGGAGGAAGTTACACGATATGTACTTCCCGCACATACTCCTGGCCGCAACAGAACTCGACCACTAGCTCTACAGCTACGTCAATAGATCAGAGTTGCTCGCAAATAAGCGGAAGTAGTTATAGCTACGATCTGTCAAGCGCCTGTAATGGCTACTACACTATCACCCAGTGTCCAGACTTGTATTTGTCGGTCCAGGCTACCTCAAATACCACATCCTGCACACAGGATGCCTGTCAGACCCCTGACCAATGGCGTTATATTATGTCAATGGTAAACATGGGATGCTACAGCGGAGTCTCGGGCCTAGCAGCCAGCCTCCTTACAATTCTTCTCGCCTTGTTGGTTCACAGGCTGGTTCAGTGATCGGTGGCTAGTGTATGGTAGTATTAGTGGTTACCTTACCTTACCTTCCCGTCCCCCAATACAAACAATTATTTGTCCTTTACTATAATCTTATATTTTTTCGTAAATAAGTTGTATGTCCCAGTGAAACAGTCGTGAATAAATTTCCCCACTATAACTACACTGGCTCCTTTTATTTAGTTCAAAGAGTGGTTCCCGATAGACTCTTCATGTGAATAAAAGACAAAAAACACTAAAATTGACATTCATTTTACCTTCTAGAAATTATTGATTACTTTCCGTCTCAACAATGGTCTGATATATCCAATCTAACTACAGTAATGGCTGATATATATGTATTTGTCGACACTTACTGGCCATATAGCTGGGTAGTTGATTACGTTGCGTAAGTACGGGAACGTTAGTAAAGAAATTGATAAAAAATAATGCTACTTTTTACAGTTATGTCCTTCAGGATCTTAACATTCATCCGTGCGCCAGTAAAGTAACCCTTTTCGCAGCTTCTGATGGGACAGCTATCGTTAATACCACCGACTACATTATCAACGTCTACCAGGAATGGAATTCCACATCACACTCTTGGCGTAAGAACGTAATTAAATGATTGACATCTGACTTAAGTATATATTACAGATCCAACTGGTTTTAATCTGCCGCTGATCCTAAACACTTTAAGCGTTAGAGTTGAAGACTTGCTCGAAGCAGATCGGGCTACCGACAATCTTGGGGGTCGATCACTAATTGCGCTTCTCATACCAAGCCCACTATCCTATGTAGACGAGAAAGACTACGACTATTGTCAGCGATATATGGAGCGATTGCGTTGGCGTCTGCCCAATTTACACTTCATTTACTACGGTGGTGGGGCTTTGGTAAGGTTTCATGATTTCGTTCGAGACCCGAGCAAAGATTTGTTTCTTTTAAACACCGAAAAGCCACCCGAAAGCTGTGGTGACCCCGTTATTACACGGATTCGGCAAGGTAAAATTTCTAATGCATTTATAAAATAATTCAAATTTACAAAAACTTGTATTACAGTGCCGCGTCGAATTTCAAATCCACGCTGTTATGCAAACGGTGTCATTAGTGAGTTTGGATCCAACTCTCTTCAACAATTTGGTCGTCTGGGCAGTATAAATTTCTATAGATTGGATTCCCTTTATCTACCAGCTAGACAAAGCATGCGATACCTTAAGATCTCCCCCATAAGTCAAATTACATTTACTGTTTGCATGTCTCGGAGTATCGAACGACCATTTAGAAACATGAGTGCGCCATTAAGGGCGGAGGAGACCTGCGAGTCTACAGCATTGGGCTCATATAGTTATGATCTTACTGACGCTTGCGTTGGATATGAATTTGAGCCTTGTCCTCCATTATTTTTTTCAGTGCAGGCACAAGGTTTTGGTGAAGTTTCGTGTACAATTGAGGCTTGTCAAACACCAGATGAGGCGCAGTACAGTGTGAGTTTAAATAATCTGGGCTGTAACGATGCCACCGTCATAATCGTTAATATGGGTTTAGCTGCTCCATTTCTTCTTATATCCCTATCTTCTATTTATTTATAAGTTCCTACTTCTGTATATTATTTATACCCTAGCAGAGGGGTATTATTATTTTGGTCACAAGTTTTCATCGTAGTAAAGTCTTTTAGGAAGTATATTCATTATATATCGCAACAGATGAGTTGATGTAGTCATGTCTTTCTGTTCGTCTCTTTCATCATTTAGCAAATAAAGCAAGTAAATATTTTATTTAACTAGTTTAAACAAAAATATTATTTCTGGAATGACCACAAGAAAAAGGTTGGGAAGTCATAATGCATAATGCATAATGAAGCATTAAAAGGTTTATTATACCCTTGCAGAGGGTATTATGATTTCAGTCAGAAGTTTGCAACGCAGTGAAGGAGACGTTTCCGACCCCATAAAGTATATATATTCTTGATCAGCATCACTAGACGAGTCGATCTAGCCATGTCCGTCTGTCCGTCTGTCCGTCCGTCTGTCCGTCCGTCTGTCCGTCCGTCTGTCCGTCCGTCTGTCCGTCCGTTTCTACGCAAACTAGTCTCTCAGTTTTTGAGCTATCGGGATGAAACTTTCCCAAAAGTCTTCTTTCTATTGCAGGTAGTATATATGTCGGAACCGACCGGATCGGACAACTATATCTTATAGCTCCCATAGGAAGGATCGGAAAAGAAAACGTTAAAAAAATTCTAGCTTCGGTGTTTTTTGAAATATTACCTTCTACTTTTGGGGATGTTATTTTTTAAATATTTCTGAATTTCGAATTAATTATT
Organism: Drosophila takahashii; assembly: GCF_030179915.1. Taxonomy (NCBI): domain Eukaryota; kingdom Metazoa; phylum Arthropoda; class Insecta; order Diptera; family Drosophilidae; genus Drosophila; species Drosophila takahashii. The sequence continues at coordinate 44,492,632 of NC_091679.1, read as the reverse complement.
TAAAAAATCGGACTACTATATCATATAGCTGCCATAGGAACGATCGGAAAATTAATGGAAAAGTAATAGGAAATAAATTCTAGCTTCTTTGGTTTTTATTGTATTATCTTCTACTCTGGGATATGACTCTTTTTAAATATTTCCGAATTTCAATTTTAATTTGATCAAAATCGGACGACTATATCATATAGCGGCCATAGGAACGATCGGAAAATTAATGAGAAATATTAGAAAATTGAACATTTTTGCGAATTGTTAATTAATAGGAATGATCTGCAAGGGTATATAAGCTTCGGCTGGCCGAAGCTAGCTTCCTTTCTTGTTTGTAACTAATTTTACTCAATATGACTATGGCATCAAAAATCTAGTAACTTTGCGATTTTTTCTATAAAAACGGGTTGGATGGATTTAATTCAAACCAATTGTATATTATAAAGTGTCATTTAAATAAAATCCACTAATTTTTAAAGCCGATACTATCGGCTAATATATCGGTGGCAAAGCGAATTCTGGAACACTATTAAAAAAAGAGTTTTGCGGTGACCACTGTATCTCTTCCAAAAATTTTCGGATTTCCATTCTGCTTTTACATTTAGCTTAAGAAAAGAAAAAACCCGCCTTCTGGGGGCGGGTTTTTATGCAGAAAAGTATGCGACAAATTTGAAAACGATCGATTGAGCCGTTTAGAAATGCCAATGACCACGGACTTTCAAAACGTGGTTTCGATAAAAACGCAGGATGCACTTACGTACCTAAAGTCTTAGAGGTTTGCCTTGGTTATCATCTGTGATTTTTTAAAAATTTTTTGGTGTCCATTTGTGGGCGCTAGGCATTTTTGAAGTTAAGAACTTAAAAAATGTTCTCAAACTTCAAATTAGTATATCTTGAGAACGGCTTAGAAGAACAACGTGCAACTTAACACGTTTTTAAATGTGCACTGGCGGAGTTAGATTTTGAAGAAAATCTAAAATTTCATATGCGCAGTTGAGAAAAAATGTTAAATTTCTTATTATTTCACATTAATTTTTCGATCGTTCCTATCACAGCTATATGATATAGTAGTTCGATCTTTTAAAAATCCGATTTAAAAAACAAAAAAACCGAAATTCAGAAATATATAAAAAAAAAATATTCCCAAGAGTAGAAGGTAAAATTTCAAAAAACACCGGAGCTAGAATTTTTTTACGTTTTTTTTTTTATGGGAGCTATAAGCTATAGTTGTCCGATCCGGTTGGTTCCGACATATATACTACCTGCAATAGAAATACGACTTTTACGAAAGTTTCATCCCGATAGCTTTAAAACTGAGAGACTAGTTTGCGTAGAAACGGGCGGACAGACGGACAGACGGACGGACAGACGGACAGAGGGACATGGCTAGATTGACTCGTCTAGTGATGCTTATCAAGAAACGTCGGAAACGTCTCCTTCACTGCGTTGCAAACTTCTGACTGAAATCATAATACCCTCTGCAAGGGTATAAAAACGTGAATGATCAGGGAAACCAGAATAATTGAAGTAAGTTTTGCAAGCACTGGAAGCCACTTATTGCGCAATGCATTCAAAACTATGAACAGCTTGAATGAAGTTTTTGACATGTAAGCAGTGCATAAGAGGGTTCGTGTCTTGGCTATACCGCTTCAACTGCTTATTGGAAAAGTGTAGGATTTAGCTAAGACTCGAACCGTGCCCTCAAGTTTTTAATATGCGCCATCTAGCAGATTGGTAAAACAACTACAGCAGTTCTCAGGTTGGCCGCCAGACGGTCTTATTTTACACACGTATTCTACATATGTTAAAACAAAACGCCACCTGCCGTATGTAGAAAATAGTGTAAAATTGCGCCACCCTGTGTTTTCAAATTTTAGCTGCACAAATCGGCCTGTGTTTTAAAATTGCTTAGCAGCACGAGTCGCCCTTTTTTTTCACCCCCAGAAGCCGGAAATCGGAAATGACCGGAAATGATCGAAAATAAGCCGGAATCGATAAATACCGGCATTTTAAACCGGAAAAGGTCGGTCCTTTTGGAGTCACATCGTCAATGGCTTCCAGGAGGTCGGCGGCCGCCTGTTTGTCCCTCTGGCTATTGCCCAGGTACCTGCGGTTCCCGGTCTGGCTGACGAGCAGCAGCTGCTCCTTCTTCGCCGTGGCCAGGCTGATGTGGCGCGAACTCTGGAGGTGCCTTTCGAAGGCCTGCTTGCTCGTTGTGGAGTACTTGCGCAAGATGCACTGGGACTCCTTTCGTTCGACGTTGCCCTGAAGCCGCCTCTTGTGCAGGAGCGTTTCCTGGTGCCTCTTCATGCTGTTTAAGCCGGCGATCCATATGTTTCACACCTTGCAGTGGAAACGCTCCTTGCCAAGGTGGACCGACAGGTGCACGTCGACGCTTGTCCGTACGGACGTGTACGGACAGAAGGGGCACTTCCATTCGTACTTCGAGACTTGCTCCACAGTGTTAAACCCACAGGTGTGCTCCTGCAAGTCGCTGATGCGTGTGTACCAGGGCCAGGGCGGACGAAAGTTGGCTCTCCTTGTCGGATCCCGAGTCTCCGATGATGGCGTCCAGCTGCTCTTCAGCTGCTCCCTTTTAGGCGGGAGCGAGGGTGGAGTCTGGCATTGCCTGATCAGCGAGGCGACGTCCTGGGCACTGTTGTTGATGGAGTGGCACTCGAATATGATTAACCTGCCGAAAAACGCATCCATGTTTTTGTTCCTATGGGGGTATATACGATATAGACGTTTTCAAACTTCAACTGCGTACACATGTTTTAGGATGACTGAAAGTTTTAAGTCGCTCGCAAACGGTATTGAAGCAGACATACAGACGGACAAACGGTCAGACGGACATGGCTATATCGACTTCCCTATTGATCCTGACCAAGAATATATATACTTTATGGGGTCGGAAACGTCTCCTTCACTGCGTTGCAAACTACTGACTGAAATCATAATACCCTCTGCAAGGGTATAAAAACACCTAAGCTAGAATTTTTTAACGTTTCTTCTCTATGGGAGCTATAAGATATAGTTTTCCGATCCGGTCGGTTCCGACTTATATACTACCTGCAATAGAAAGAAGACTGTTGGGAAAGTTTCAAGCCGATAGCTTTAAAACTGAGAGACTAGTTTGCGTAGAAACGGGCGGACAGACGGACGGACAGACGGACAGACGGACATGGCTAGATCGACTCGTCTTGTGATGCTGATCAAGAATATATATACTTTATGGGGTCGGAAACGTTTCCTTCACTGCGTTGCAAACTTTTGACTGAAATCATAATACCCTCTGCAAGAATATAAAAACACCGAAGCTAGAATTTTTTTAACGTTTCCTTCCTATGGGAGCTATAAGATATAGTTTTCCGATCCGGTCGGTTCCGATTTATATACTACCTGCAATAGAAAGAAGACTGTTGGGAAAGTTTCAAGCCGATAGCTTTAAAACTGAGAGACTAGTTTGCGTAGAAACGGACAGACAGACGGACAGAAGGACATGGCTAGATCGACTCGTTTAGTGATGCTGATCAAGAATATATATCCTTTTTGGGGTCGGAAACGTCTCCCTCTGCAAGGGTATCAAAATCTTTTCAAATAAGTACAAATAAAACACAAATATATAATCTTATACAAATTAAATTCACTCTGCAGCAATCTAAAGTTGTATATATTTGGCATCAATGGCGTTATCCTTGTCTTACAAATGTGTACTGAAAACATTCCTGCAGCGCCCCGTCTCACCAGCTTGGACATCCTGGACATCCTTTAAGCCAACAGGCAAGCAGACAGTCAAGTAGTGATTAAGAATAAATGTATAAAGTTGATGTGCGTACAATCGCTTCCTTCTATCTGTTATATCCTTTACAGGATATACTTATTCTTTATATGTTGCGCAGGAGCAAGTCACTTTAATTTAGAAAGTGTCAAAGCATTCCAGTTTTCTGCAGACATCCTCCCATTGTTACATTTTAATAATCTAAAATGGTTTGAGGTCCACACTACCTTCAAACGTTCGAATTTCCGAAAAGCCTATTGCAAAACAAGAAAAGCATCAATTTTAATTTTTCTTTCTGATTAAATACTTGTTTTTCAGAACGCTCTGACAACCACCAAAGAAGACAACAAGAAGCAAACCAAATTTTAGGTATAAAAGGGCGCTCCTTTTGTTTACTCGAAGAGAATAGGAGGCGATTTTTGGCGCTTTCTAATCTTAATCAAGCAAAAGGATGAACAGACAGCGGAGGATGGGGTTCCAAAGCTGTAGGAAAAATCCGAAACAAAATTAAATGCGGGGCTTGAATCATAAATCATATTTCAAATTTGACACACAAAAAAGTAACTTTTTATACCCTTGTAGAGGGTATTATAATTTCAGTCAGATGTTTGCAACGCAGTGAACCACATCCGACCACATAAAGTATATATATTCTTGATCAGGACCAATAGCCGAGTCTATCTAGCCATGTCCGTCTGTCCGTTTCTATGCGAACTAGTCTCTCAGTTTTAAAGCTATCGCGATGAAACTTTCCCGAAAGTCTTCTTTCTATTGCAGGTAGTACATATGTCGGAGCGAGCCGGATCGGACCACTATATCTTAAGGCTTCCTTAGGAATATTCAAACAAATATAAGAAAATTCATCGTAACTTCGTAGGAAGTAGGCGTTTTGATTCTTGACTACTTATGTATAAACAAAATTAAAATAGATACGCTGAATCTGGAATCCCTGGAACTGCATCGAGTGAGCATTACTTTATCTGCAAGGGTATATAAGCTTCGGCTGGCCAAAGTTAGCTTCCTTTCTTGTTTTTTCATTAAAGAGTTAAGGATCATATAAAATGTCATGCGATGCATTTATAGCATTCGAAAATAATCCACATAAACAAATGTATCTCATATAAAATGTTTTTCAAGACATAAGGTTCACAGTCTAGATAATTTTATAAATAAACAAAAATCATTTCAGGTCTTAAAAAATATTAAATATGCATTAGTACTAAAGTTAAAACTTTAATTTAATTTAATTTTATTGCTTCTTGCTCTCTTGACTATCCCATTTCGGCAGACCAACTTAATCAAATATGTCAGAAAAACCGCATCCCAACTCAACTCATTTTATTTTGGCGTCTGACAAATGCTGCCCCAAGACACAGCAGCTCGAGTATCTATATATATGCACTTGGCTTGTGTCTTAAAGGACCCGCACATGCTCAACAAAGCCGCAAAACAGTGCCTTTGCAGTTCAGAATGTGTCTAAGACAATATTATTGCTGACTATGCATTGCAAGTTGATGAAATACTTAAATTTCATAAGATTTAGAAAAGGGGAATGAGTGGCATATCAGTGTCCTGACAGGCGAGCTCCGTACATGTAAAGGACAAATCCAGGACGACCGCAAATCAAACTGGCTGCTAAAGTTTCAGGCCCGGGGCAATGGGTAACATGTGATAAGTTTATTGTCTTGCCGGGTGACTCAAACTAAAACAGGAGCGAAAAAGGACCAAGAACTAATATCACATTTCATGAGGGAAAATATGCTTTCTTTGTAAATAAATTAAGTTGTCTCGCCCACAAATATTAATTGCTTAATTAGCATATGCGTCTGGCGTGGCCGAAGAACCCGAAAATTCCTCCTTGTGCCGAAGTTGGTTGGGAGTGGACAGAAGAGGACACTTTCAACAGAAAACTCGCCTTAAGAAAATTTTTGTCTGACTGAGGTGAAGCCACATCATATGTTTGCCTAACAAGACACGTGTCCATGCGTCATTAGATGACTAAATTGAAATATCAAATTATTTTCAATTATCGACCGTCAAGGAAAACCTGGAATCAGAGGGAAAACTTGAATAACTTAAGTCCCACACAAAGTTATGAGCAATCGAAATTTTATATATCCATCTTCCTCGAACTCCCTTTAGCTGAGTGACGGGTATTAGATAGTCGGGACACCCACCCGACTATAGCATTCTCTCTTGTTTTCTTGCACGTGTGTTTTTTGCTTTAAATTCGAGCAAATAAAAACCCCAACGGCGAAGCTTTTCATTATTTAATACCCCTAGCATCCAGCGGCATGCTTGACTGAGCTATTGTCTTAAAATATTAAAATACTCCCAGTAAGGGAAAGCAATAAATAACATTTGTATACTTTTAAAATAAAGCTATAGTATAAAAACACGCATGCCGCGCATGAAAATTTCGACTGTCGAATGGAGGGTTGTTATTCATTTTAGGACTTTAATTATTGTTGTTTCTGCTTTCTACATCAGCTATTGTTCCCTGTGTTTTTTTTTGATGCTTCAGATGTAGGTTATCGATTTTTTCTTCCAACTCGGAAACGTGGACAATTTTGCATAAAATATTTCCTCAAGAATGCACCAAAAAGGATAAAACCCATCTTTTTTTAGCGAAATGAAAACTAGTGGCAAATTAAGGCAGTAGCTTGAGAACCTAGTTTGGCAAGAAGTAATAATGATGTTGTCAGGGAGGCGCGAGAAACCTTTTTTTCGGTATAATGCGTGTGTTTATTTATTTCCAGGGTATTTAGTAGATTCCGAGTAACACACACTTGGAATACAATTTTGTTAACTTTAAACGAAGCACGAGAGGCCGTAAGGATCCTTAACGAAAAGTCCCCACATCCTCGCGTTTTAATTGCAGATACCAAGGAAACCGCAAGCTAACAATCCATTAACTTTTTGCCACTCAACTGGGAAAACTAAAGGAAACGGGCACCCAAGGCAGTTGCTTCGCATGCAGAAAGGAAGGATAACTTTTTACACTTTTTTCTGCTTTAGGTTCACATTGCAGTTATAGTGGGCTCTCCATCATCAGCAGCAGCAACAAACAGACCCGCAAATTATGAAGGATAAAGGACTGCGCGGCTACCGGCAGACATACGCGTGTATTATTATGTGCTTATAATAAGTTTTTTCTTGCTGTTTCCACTTGAGGCAAAGCAAGTTTTCAACTGTTTGAGTTTTTTAAAGAAATTTTTGTTTTTTTTGGTTTTTCCATCTCTTTATTCTCTTCCGTTTCATTTAAAGGGAAAAACAAAAATTAAAGGAAAATACCTAGTGCCGAATTTGGAGCAGAGTAATAGCACATTTGGTATCTAGATCTATGTCATTCTTTGTGATCAAATATATTTTCAATTGAGCTATATATAATAATTTGAATTGATGTGAAAATAGGCAACGCTGTCACGGTCAACAACCCCAAGTTAACCCTTCCCGTTTTGTGTATTACCCACCTTTGGAAATTGGTAGCTGAAATAAACAGCTGTTCAGGATAAATGCCAAGGGTTTGTGTTGTAAATATAAGGATCAGTGGAGATGTGAATTTGAATACAAAATAAGGCATACCAAAGCAGTAAGGAACTTGCTCGATTATGAGGGTTAGAAATGTCGAAAAGGATGCTGTGTGCGTGCCCTAAAGTGACACGGCATCGTACACCCAATTTTCAATTTAGCGATAAGCATCTAATAAATCTTTTACACACACGCACATGTCCTTGACCACAAGGCAGCAGAAGTACGTGTGTCTGGCCGGGTGTGATTAACGAAGTGTTGACCAAGTCAAAATTAAAGCAAAACTTTGACGCTGATAAGAAAACTGACCCACAAAAACCCCTTTTTCTGGGAAACATATGTGCGACCGTCCAAATTGTACCGGGATGTGAGTAGTTGGGGCTGGGTGATTGGGGTCCGTTGGCCAAACCATGTGCTAAGTGGCATGTGGTCACACGGCCACAAGTTTTGGGTCCATGGTCAAGAATAGTTTCAATTTACGCCTTATGAGCAAACATTCATCAAATGTATTTCAGAAATTTTAAATGTCAAAAACCCTGCTGCACACCCCCGCAACGCCTTTTCCACAGCTGTGAGTTCAACCCTTATCGATGCCGAAATGGGTTAACTGTCCGGTTTGCTAGCTTGAGTGTCCGGTTTTGGAATAATTAATCACACACTTGCATGCGATTTGTAAAGTTAATTACCGTGGCGAAAGCTCATATTAAGGGAGAGGGTTCTCTCCGGTTGTGTGTAAAAATCGTAAGTGGTGGGTGTGGTGGGATGTGTATGTCTAAGTGCTCGGCTTGTCTCCAATTACTGACAGTTTAGCACATATTCAAGCTGCACTCTGCTGGAGCATTTATTATACATGCCTGCCCATGCGACAGGGTAAACATTTGGCACTGACAGCGCCGTTGAGTGTACTTCGAGTCTTGCCTCTATCTTGGGTTGATTTTACAGCAGTGTTTGCTGACTGGTTTTTGCTACACTTGCTAGTTATCTTTGGGCACCCGCACTAGTCCAAAGTTGTTTTGCTTAAAAACGCCCATAAAAAATTCATGGCTGGGACCGCATTGTGATGCTTAGGTGTGAAGAAACATCAGTGCATTAAGTTGCATATACATTTTTTGAAATGTCAGACTGGCAATGTACCTACAGTCAAATCTATCTTGGGCGCCATACGGTTAAATAACAAAGTCGAATGTGGAACCCAGAACTTTAAACTATCCCAAAGCAAAACAATGGATGGAAAAGTTCACAAGTCATTTATTGATTTTGTTATGCGTCTAGAAAACTTTTGTCCACTTAGCTCTGGAAGGGGCGTTTTTACAACCGAAGAGAAAAACTGTATGCAAAGGAGGATGACAAGTGTGAACGCTAGAGTATTGGCTTTTTGTTTTAATTTGATTTTAAAAATAGTTCGTGTAATTCATATGAATGGTATACTGTAATCCGTTCCTAAAGTAAATGTAGACAGCTTAACTAAAAACAAAAATAGCTGTCGCCAATATGTGAAGTCATACTAAATTTTCTAACAATTTAACAACTCACAAATATATCTTTACGATGCATTTACAAACGATTAGGAATAATGAAAGTAATTACTTAATGTTCAATCATTAAACTTAAACTTTTATGAGACACACGCAATGCTGATCCATGAGGGCACAAATAAATACAGAGAACAAATAGGTTCACACGAAAATTCATACATTAATCAAAATTATTATTTTCCTACAAAGGGAGGTTAGACGAAGTTGTGTAACACGCGACAATTGACCCTTTTGTTAATTAAATTTCAGAGACAATGAAAGGACACTTTGTGTGTGTGCATGTTGATATGCAAACAAGGAAATAAATTGGCTTGGGAAACGAAAAAAAATGTTTACCTTGATTAAATGAATAGTATTTCTGATAATCAAGGTCGCTTGTATACATATTCAAGAATTGATATTTTGAAGGTGCTTCCTCTGGGTGTAGGATACTCGGGGGTCGTAAGAACCATAAAATATGTCCCATACATTTTCGCCGGATATGAGGAACAAAGGGTTGACGATGATACAGCCCCAGCGGGTAGTGACACCCTTGCGGCCCTTCAAACTGAAGCAACGTTAGATAAATATTCAGATAGGTAAACCGACAGGATATGGATCCCTGCATATGATGTGTATCTTTTCGTCTATTAGCCCACATAAATTATTACGCGCATTCGGAATGTGTTTGTAGTTTATTAGCACTTGAAGACTTGAACTCGAACTATTGCGTGTGCCCTTTTGATGTCCTTAGCATGTTTGCTTCTTTTGCCAAAATTATCCCATTTCTCCATTTGTATTAATTTACATACGACACGCATTCTCGCCATCATCCTAGCAGGAGAAGGTCTAATGGGTTGACATTTATGATATATTTGTGTAGACGGTTGTTGCTGGGTCGTTTTCAATTAGTTGGCCAAAAGAGGTTTACGAACTTCTTAAAACGGGAATACCACGGGTTATTGAATCCATTTAAAGAGCACACATTTTCCGAAAATCTTAAAACAATATTTGGCTTCATTGCTAAAACGCCAATCATATTTAAAAACAAGAAAGAACGCTATAGTCGGGTTGGTGTCCCGACTATCTAATACCCGTCACTCAGCTAAAGGGAGTGCAAGGGAGCTGGATATATAACATTTTTTTGATTGCGCGTAACTTTTTAATGAATGGTCCGATTTGAAAATCTATAAGTATAGGTAAATATACATATAATGGTCCGATCTACATTTCGATAGATATAAATATACACAACAAAATTGCATTTATACTTCTCGGAAATCTTAAAAGGTGTGGGCGCAAGACGCATTTTAAAATCCCAAGCGTGTGATTGTGGGCGTTTAAGGGGGCGTGGCGCTCGTCTGAAATAAATTTGCGCTGCGGAGGAAGCCCAAGAGTATGTGTGGGAAATCTCAACCTTCTAGCTTTTGTAGTTTCCGAGATCTCAGCGTTCATACAGACAGACAGAAGGACAGACGGACATGGCTAGATCGACTCGGCTAATGACCCTGATCAAGAATACATATATACTTTATGGGGTCGGAAACGCTTCCTTCTCCCTGTTACATACTTTTGCACGAATACAATATACACCTTTACTATACGAGTAACGGGTATAAAAAACATACATATACATCTATGTCAATGAGCATGAATCAAAGCCAATAAAGATCCACGGTGAGTAAAGAATATTATCAGATAAAATATATCACGGCTTCCTTTAATGCGGGCGGCATGGCAACCCCAAAGACCAAAATCGAATCAACGGCCGACAGAGAGCCAGAGATGGGGAGTTCAGACATTGAAGAAGGACATTAAAAACACCGTGGGCTGGACATCGACCAAGGCTCTTCTTGTCGCTTCCGTGGACTCTTGTCAATAATTCAACTTATCACCGGCGGATATTAGAATGAAAAACCCAAAGGACAACACATCCGGGCACCCTCGAAGGTGCGGCAATAAAAACACATTCGAATGATGCAGTTTTAAATATTTAGCTGCTGTGGCCTTATTGAAAGGTGTTCGCGCTTATCAAAAGAGGGGAAGAACATTTTGTAAGACGAAGTAGTCAAATACTTCAACTCTAAACTTTGTGTGTCACTTCTTTGAGTTTGTATTTTGCATCCTGAAGGTCTATCCACCCTCCTATTCTTTTAGAAAATGGAAATCCTTAGAAAAGCAAACCAAAAACTCACCACCCAGTCAAATAGTAAACCGAATATTTACCTTCGTTTACTTCGATTTGGTTTAAAGTTTTTCTTTTCGTTCTGTTGTTGTATGCGGTGAGGCATCCTTTAAAGTGCCGAGGTGCTTGTAAATATTTTCTTTAAACAAACTTGACACTTTGGTGGAGCTCGGGTACAGTTTTTAGCGTGGGAACCAAAGCATAAACTTAATAAATAAATAAAGCAACCTGTAAACAAGAGAGAACGCTAAAGTCGGGTTGGTGTCCCGACTATCTAATACCCGTCACTCAGCTTAAGGGTGTGCGAGGGAGATAGAGATTTGAAAAATGTCTTCTACATTTTGATAGGTATAAATCAGCGGTCGGTAGCGTCCTATTAAGTAAGCATAGGGAATTGCTCTGCTTATCCGCTCGGCTGAAATAAACTTGCGCTGCGTAGGAAGCCCAAGAAAATGTGTGGGAAATCTCAATATTCTAGCTTTTGTAGTTTCCGAGCAGGGATCGTAAATAAGAGTTAACCTATTCAAAAAAATTGACATATAACTCTTATTCTCCAATTTTTATTATAAAAATTGACAAATAACTCTTATTTGTTGATTTTTATAATAAAAATTGAAAATAAAGATTGAATTGAAATAACTCTTGAACTGTAAGGTGCATTGGTTTAAAATTTGTATATATATAATCTACGCTTTAATACCTTTCTGTTGATATGCCATATGTCACCAGAATATTTTTTATAATGTACCAAATGGGTAAAGCAAAATAACAGGCGACATATAATTACAAAACCGGGTTAAGTAAATTGCATTCCAATACACATATAATACGAGATTTATTTGTTTAATTTTAGAAACATTAATTTTTTGATTGATTCTGACGATAGATTGCACCTTAAATCCGACAGCATTAATTTCAGGGCCGAAAAAGAGCGTTCTACGGAGACCTGAGTAGCAGGAACGCAATGTACAACTTTCGCCAGTCGGTATAAGTTTGGATAGATGAATTTTTTTTCTTCCCAATACTCCATTAAGTCCGTTTTTAAATCAATTGGCTTTGGGAGGTAATTTTGTATTTCCCTAGACGCCAATTTAAGCTGATCATCATCGTTGTCGGATTCCTCATTGCTTTCTACTTCGATTGAATTTAAAAATTCGCTTAAAAGCCCGCTTGAAGATGTATTATGAGATGAAGTCGGTTTTGAATCATCATCTTCGATCAGTTTTTTACACTCCTGTTAAATAAACAGGTTATAGTAAATATATGAATTCTAATAATTAAACTTACCGGTTTATTTAAAGTAAGTATTTGTCGCATTAGTTTTATTAAATGTGCTCTGGCTAACTCTTGCTGATTTGGATCTTTAATTAAAATCCGACAAATTCGTGGATCCAAATAAATGGCAGAGAGCATCACGTCATTTGTTGTGAGAATATTCTCACGACTTTCCAAGCAGAGCGTTAGATCCTTACTATGAACGTTATTCATAGATTTTACGGCTAATTTCGTTTCAAGCCAAAGCTTGTAAAAGTCACCAAAATATAGCTGTTCGCTTTGTAATTTTTGAGTTGCTTTGAAAATTGGCTCTAGTACAGTTAGAAGCAGTTCTATGTCCGTCCATTGGGAGATCGATAACTTCATATTCTCTTTGAGGTGGTCCTCGGTAAACTTTTTATAAATGCATGCACTTTTTAGCATCGAATATGTAGAATTCCACCTAGTCGGAATGTCGACTACCGGCTGGGGAAGGGACGTGTTCGAAATTGCTAGCCTACAAATTTCAGAAATTTTAAGTTTTTTTTTTGAATGTTAATTCACTAGATTACCTGAAATTCGGTGTTCTCAAGGTCTTTATCATCTTCCTAGCTATTTTTATAATGTCCTGTCGACGTTCATTTTTTAAGAAGTCGTTAACTGCCAGTTGAATCGAGTGGGCTGCGCAGCGTATTGATGATATAGAGAAGACGTGAAAATCTTCCACAAGATCGTCATTTTCAAAATCATCCAACAGTGCAGAATCGTCATTTAAATATTCTATGGCCTTGATAATGTTCTTTCCGTTATCCGATGTCAGAGTATATACTTGCTGTTTGGACACAGAAAATTCTTCCAAAATTTGTTCGATCTCGAAGCTAAGGTTAAGTCCGGTCTGTTTCTGGTGCAGCTCAATTATGCCTAATGTCTTAATTTCAATAGAATTATTAGAATAATATTGAATATTAAGTCCTAGCACTCCTCTGGAGTGTCGCGATGCCATGTCGACCTTTACCGATATAATTTTATTTTTAAGGCTCTTCTGAAGATTTTTCTTTTCATAGTCATACTTATCTGATACTAATTTCATTATCGTCCGGGATGTAATTGGTGTCATATTTAAGCCAGAAAAAATTTGTTCCGTTAACTTTTTAAACGGAGCCGAGTCCAACAGCTTAAAAGGCACTTTTTCATCTGTTACGAGTTGCACACATGCTTCTGTTACCTCAAGCGAAGAGAGAGATACTGCAAATTTTGTTTTTTTCTCCTGGGGACCATTTTCGATTTGATCCTCCTTTTCCTCATATATCTTTTTATGAGTCTCTTTAAGATGCCTTCTTAAGTTGGTAAAATAAGATCCTTTTAAAGAATGATTGCAAATCTTACACAATGACTTGTTACTTTTCGCATTAAATGTAAAAAAGTCGCGCACAAAAAAATCTCGTTTACGCCCCATCGTGATACGTTACACATATGACAGGCTTTACACAGGTAGTATTGACGATTTGTTGCAAAAGTTATAATGCACGCTTCTACTATTTTATTTTACTCATTTGGTACATTATAAAAAATAGTTTGGGGACATATGGCATATCAACAGAAAGGTATTAAAGCGTAGATTGTATATGCAAAAATTGTAAACCAATGCACCTTACAGTTCAAGAGTAATTTCAATTCAATCTTTATTTTCAATTTTTATTATAAAAATCAACAAATAAGAGTTATTTGTCAATTTTTATAATAAAAATTGGAGAATAAGAGTTATATGTCAATTTTTTTGAATAGGTTAACTCTTATTTACGATCCCTGTTTCCGAGATCTCAGCGTTCATACGGACGGACAGACAGACAGACAGACGGACAAACGGACATGGCTAGATCGAATCGGCTAGTGATTCTGATCAAGAATATATATACTTTATGGGGTCGGAAACGCTTCCTTCTAGTTGTTACATACTTTTGCACGAATACATTATACCCTTTTACTCTACGAGTAACGGCTATAATAATGGAATCATGGAATGGAAGCAGTGCAAGCCGTCTTCTTGCTGCATATCATCATCACAATCGCATTTTTTTTGGCTGAGTAACGGGTTTCTGATAGTCGAGGTACTCGACTATAGCTTTCTCTCTTGTCTCAATATTTATTAATGCAAAATGCATTATCAATCGAAACATTAATTTAATTCTGTGTATAATTATTTTATTTAAAGTTTAATTAACTAGTGATCTCTTAGTTGTTATGATATATTCAATCAGTTTGATAATAATAACGAACAAAAGTGTGTCTTGAATTATTCGACAATTTCCTACGGTAGTATAAGCTTATACCTTGTCTGCTGCCTGAACTCAGAACTCCACTTTTGCATTAAATTTCTCATTTATATTATAATTACCATGTACAACCACTATAAAAACCAGGCTGTCGAAAGTCGAAGGCATCAGTTTTAAAGCGCTTTTGCTATGGTGCGACATTTGGTAAAAAGACTCCTAATAATTTTAGTTGAAGAGTACTGTGTTTAAATGCCCTGCTTGCAGATTCTCGTCCTTTCTCTTATACTGTTTTGTCGCAACTCACATGCTGTTATCAGTGAGTTGGCCCGACAGGGCGAGTCCGCAATCCAGGGTTTGGCAGACTTCAAGATGGCGCCTCTACGCTACTTAGATGTTCTCTTTGGAGCTAATCCGGGGGGACTTCGAGGACTTGACGGTGGTATTTATGGAACTGGAGGTGCTTTATCAGCTGCTGCTGCTGCCTTACAAGCAGCCAAAGCTGCTAATATATTGGCTGGAGGGGATATCTTCAGTCCCGGATATAGTAAAGTTACAGCTGGAGTCGGGCAGGGAAGCGATTTGATTACTATAATCAAAAACGCACGCCCCTACGATCCATATCTCATTCCGCCAGGCATTCCAGGATATAATTATCCACTGGGATTGTCTCGTCGTTTTCCCTTAAATCGGCCATTATTGGGACCTGGTGGACCAAGTCCTAGTCCTGGTCCGAACCAGCCGGGTGGATCATTCACAGATGGAATTTCACTTAGTAAACCATTCTCGGGCGGCCTACTATCATTATTACCTGGAGGATTATTGCGTGGAGGATTATTACCTGGAGGACTTTTACCAGGAGGATTATTACCCGGAGGATCATTTTCTGGAAGAGTTGGGTCTGTCGGCCAACAAGGTGGTTCGGTAGGTGGAGGCGGTTCGGTAGGTGGAGGTGGTTCGCTAAGTGGGGGCGGTTCGGTAAGTGGGGGCGGTGGAATCTTCGGAAACGGTGGACTGTTTGGTACGGGAATATTTGGTCAAAATGGACTTTTCGGAACTGGATTCCTTAGCGGACGTTCATTTGACCCATTTGGAATTTTCACCCCATTCGGAAACTTGTTCGGAGGACTTGGGAATTTATTCGGGTTCTCGTCATCAACTAGGCAAGAACCTCCTCGCGGCTTGGAAGGTTCCATCAAGGTGGATCTCGGCGGCACGTTGCCATCGCCAAAAGGTATGCTAGGAGGACTGCTGTCTCCTGTCCTAGGTGTGTTTGGCTAATACCGAGAGTCGACTTGTGCAATGAGAAACGGATCTGGCGGCTTGACGCTTAGTTTTATTATTTAGTGTTAAGATACGACAAGAGTCGGGGTAAAATTAACATTTGTCTTGGCCAAGCATTGTAATTGTAATACCCATTAATAAAGTAAGCAGCATTCCAATATTATACGCTTTTAACAGGCTCACGATTTTGTAAATCTTTGGGGTATGACTTTTGAAAAAAGGATAATGCTATATAAAATTTGTCGTCGCCTACGCTTTTAATAAATAATTTCCTTTAACCTTTGGCTATTTTTTACAATACCTTCTCTAAAAATTATCCCAAATTTAAAAGACGCATCGTTTTGTTCAGCTTATAACTCAATATATTGAATCCTTTATTTTTATTGACAATTTAAAAAATTTTAATATTTTAATCCGTTTTGTTTTGTTTAGCGGAGTAACGGGTATCTAATAGTCGATGTACTTGTCTATAGCGTTTACAATGGGTTTCATGAAATGTTTTAGCAAAAAATGGGCAAAAACAAAATAATGCTCAACTGGGGCATTTATCCCCCCGGTCGCCAATATCTCCAATTTTCTTAACTTTTTCCTTATACCGCTCTTTCTTCTAAACCAATTGAATTAAAGTCTTGGTATGCAGTCCATTTAGTGTTTGCGATGGGAGTTGGTGTATAACTCGTTAGGATCGAATCATCAGAGCAGGACATTTAGTACTTGCGATAGTAGTTGGTGTATAACTCGTAAAGTTCGGATCATCACATAAGGACAGATAGGAAGTAAGGCGTACCAGCTTAAGGATTTTCGTCCTTTCGTTTCCTAACACGAAACTTAACAAGAAAGGAAGTTAGCTTCGGCCAGCCGAAGTTTATATACCCTTGCAGGTATGTCTACTTAAAATGTTGTTTTTACCTTATCAAAAATCAAAACGCCTACTTTCTACAAAGTTAAAATGGTTTTTCTATTATTTTTTTGATTATTTCTATGGGAGCCATAAGATATAGTGGTCCGATCCAACTCGTTCCGACATATGTACTACCTGCAATAGAAAGAAGACTTTTGGGAAAGTTTCATCGCGATAGCTTATTATATAATACAGAGCAGCCCTCATATATCAACAATTTTTTTTTTATACTTATATCATAGGAAATGTATCACTCAAATCAAATATATGTATAAAATATTTTTTTAACAAAGTTTATTTTGTTCAAGCTTACAACTAATTTATTTCCTTACTAAGAAATTAGATGTTAAATTAGCGAGATTATTTCTATGGAAATAATAATGAACTACGAATCTTTCAAATTAACCTTTTATTTTACGATGCAGATTTGCATATTTACAATCTTCAAAGTTTTTAGATTTTTTTCTATATAAGCGAATTTTAGAAAATATGTGGTATCATTCGCGTTCCTAATACCAACAAAGACAAATTAGCCGGAAATAATATACAGAATGTCTCGCTTTTTGGTAAGGATTTTTTTCAATTAGTGCCAGTAAATTTAAACTAAATTTCTTGTCTTGCAGATTTTAGCTCTTATGCTGTCTCTGCTGACTGAGAGTGCTTTTGGTAATATTGAACAGCTAATGCGAAGCATTGCCAGTGCATTTCAACCTTCTAACGTGGGCATAGATACTAATGTCCCCAGATCTGGATTTGGTATAAGAACACCAAATAGCGAATTTTCTATTGGATATGACAATGTATTTGGTCGGTGAATTCTCCGGCTTGTGAGTCAAGCCTTCTGCACTTTCTTATGCGTTGTGATCAGGCTGTTTGTAATTGTAATTGTATTTCAGCAGGCTGAGAACCGGTGAAAAATAAATAGTGGCAGCTAATTAAGGCGAATTTAAGTATCAAATTTAATTGCGTACCTTTTAACGCAGGGCGAGAGTTAAATTTGACTCTTAAGATGAAAGATTCGCGTTTGTGGCCATTTTAATTTTTGGCCACGCAAACCAGCCAAACACGTCCTCTTTATTTCGTTTTTCTAAGGCTCCCATCCTTGAGTTATTCGTTTTCCCCCAGTCTTTTGACGCTATGCTCACCCACTTCGTTAGTTATGTAAATGACTTTGTTTAGTCTTCTCCCTTGGCTTCCTAAGTAATTCCTCCGACAGGCTGGCAACACCGTTATTACAAACACATATACACCAGCGGCTCACGCATGTTTTCGCTTTTCAAAGGCACAGATTTTAACCCTTTGGAAGCATTACCACCCCGAAAATTGGAAGCCTCCGCTTCCTTACTTATATAGTAGCTTATGTACATCCAGAAAAGGGGAAATTTCCCGCTCATCACGCATGAAAATCGCGCTTATGTACAATACTTCGTGTCTATGTATCAACTTTGCATTTGTGTTGGTTTTTGTGTGGTGGTTGTGTGCGTATCCTTTCGATTTTATTATGCGTATCTCCTTGAACACAAACGCTCTTGTGTTTCGCGTAACATTATTCTTACTGTTACTTAAACAGACACAAATTTTAAGATTTTTCTAACTAAACAAACTGACTAAAATTATGTTCGCCACTCTAAATCACCAAAACTAGTAAATTTTAAAAGGACATTTTAAATGTAATAAAAATATTTCTAAGGTCCGTATTAAAATCTACTGCTGACCATATGATACATCTTTGTGAAACACTTTATTGGCAATAATACAGGAAGATTTCATAGTCCAAAATACCAATTTTAATAATAAAAATATTAAAAAGAAATACTGTTGGTGATGGTGTTTTACATCACCCTTCAAGAACCCAAGTCCTCTAATTTCACTCCCACATTTGCTCTAAAAGAAATATAACAAGAAACGAAGCTACCTTCGGCCAGTCGAAGCTTATATACCCTTGCAGATAAAAGAATGCTCACTCGGTGCAGTTCCAGGGATTCCAGACTTAGCGTGCCTATTTAAATTTTGTTTTTAAGTTGTCAAAAATCAAACGCCTACTTCCTACAAAGTTACAATGAATTTTTTTATATTTGTTTGAATATTCCTATGGGAGCCTTAAGATATAGTGGTCCGATCCGGCTCGCTCCGACATATGTACTACCTGCAATAGAAAGAAGACTTTCGGGAAAGTTTCATCGCGATAGCTTTAAAACTGAGAGACTAGTTCGAATAGAAACGGACAGACGGACAGACGGACAGACAGACAGACGGACAGACGGACAGACGGACATGGCTAAATGGACTCGGCTATTGATGCTGATCAAGAATATATATACTTTATGTGGTCGGAAACGTCTCCTTCACTGCGTTGCAAACATCTGACAGAAATTATAATACCCTCTACAAGGGTATAAAAATGTAAAAGAAATTAAACCCCAAGGACAGCTTTTTTGTCCATGCAGACTTTTTGCATTTTTCTATATTTTGCTTTGATTAACATTCGTCTATAGGTGGAGGTAGCCACCGTTTTCGTCTGGGCCAAACGACCGAGAGTTTTAATTACTTTTGGGGGTAGTTTTTCAGCTTTCAATTTTTTTATTTTGTCGTGGAACGAAGAACAGTCTGGGATTTTCTTTAAGAAAATACATTTTCCTGCCCAGGCAGGCATACGTGTCTGAATAATGTGTATGCATACAGCGATTATTTGACATGTTTCCACACCCTTGGTATATTTCATCCGCACTGATTAAAACCCGCCTGGAATCGTGTTCTATTCAATTACCATCCTGTATCTATTTTTATTGCATAATCTGATCGAGGGAAGCCGAAGAAATAACATTCAATCCGGTTTACTGCCTGGGGTCATTTTGCCACGGATTTAACAACTTGACCGTGATATAAATATTTATCCCCCGTTGACCACATGAAACCGGAAATAACATAATTGACCTCAGGGAATGGACAAACACCGGGGAAGTATCGTGGAAAATCGCATCAACTGACCAATGCCCTAAGCGATTTGAGTCCGTACCTGTTGCGCTGGGTAACGGACAATCAACAGAGAACAAAGAGGGTCGTCCTGTCCAGCCAGCCCCCTTCCCACCCCCTTGTGTTGTTTTTCCTGTGGCTCAGTGTCCGTATCTGTTTATGCTGAATAGGTGAACAGGGGCTGGTCAGTAGGATGGTCAGTTTTAACGTTTCATGTGTGAGTGTCGCGTGTCCGATGTGTAAACAAATCAATTACAAGCGCTAAATGAATTTTATGAGCCCTCACTCACATTTGCATTTTAAATTAGGCTCACTCTCTTGGAGGGGTTTGATGGTCAGCTTATGGTTCACACCTTTAATGCACTGACCAGGGGTGATTTTATTGTTATTTAAATGGACTTTCTTTGTTCAGTAAAGTCATATTTAAACGATCTTTATCCAAATATCTGGTTGAAGCTAATTGAATCGCCAATAATGATAAGTCCCAATATTGAACTTAAGTACCTTAAGGTGGAATGTTACCGAGTCTGTTAATCCTGCAGCGCTTTTTATTTGCATAACATTTGAATGCATCAGCAGCAGGCCAGCCCATGTTTCCATGTGCCGTGAAAATACGCTTTTATTGCACACCACTTGACTGAAGCTCGACTGGCATTCAGAGCAGTCAAGTGCGAAATAATACTCTACCCCTCCTTTTGGCACGGGCTGTTGGCTGTCCTGTTGCTGCAGCTTCCATTGCGGATTGCATCCTTGCAGCCTATTTATTACAGTCAACTGCGAGTCAAACGAAGTGCAACAGTCAACGTGCTTGTGCATATGCATTTCAATGCTTGGAGAGTTCTGCCCCGTTCCAGTTCTTCGAGGTGTTGCACATGCGGTGCAGATGCAGCCTAAGGTTGCATTATCCTTTACAAATTGTCGGTTGTGTTGGTTTCCCCTTTTACTTTGTGTTTCAATGGGCGGCTGCAAGTGCCACTGGAGGGGAGAGATCACGACAGAAGGGAAGCACGTCATTTTGCAGTTTTCGCACTTGAGCTTTGGAAGGCAGCTTCGACGCATGTGGAATCCCTTGGCAGACAATGAACTCGGTTTAAACGAAGTTTTGTTAAAGTTACATTATAAAGTATTTAAGTATTCTATTTGCAAATAAATTAGTAAGTCTAAGCAACAGGATGATTAACCGACCATCTTTTCTGCTAAGCTGCGGACTACATTCTCATCGTAGTCCTCGATCTCATCATCTCCATCATCAATGTCCACATCGTTCGGCCTCACTGGATAGCCCTGCTCGGGGGGAACGATCTTAACTCCGTGATCACCAAACAAGAGGCAATCAAAGTTTCTGAAATCGAACACAAGATGTTTCATTAATGCTGTTTTGATTCCCACGGCCGTAGATCTTACCTTTCAAACAACTCAAAGCCCTGGAATTCTCCTGACATGTACATGCAGACATGCATGTTGCGACCGACAAACCAAATATCGTGAAACTGAATACAGGCCTTAGCAAAGTTAAATCGTGGCGGCCGGAAGCAGAAGGGAGGTGGATTCTGGCCGGATACCTTTTGGCGGAACCAAATATTGTTGTTAACGCGCATGCGCAACTCAAAGGAAAATTCATCAGGACGATACGCGACTTCTGTGCAACTGTTCATGCCAATTACCGAAAGGAAACCTAAACCGGTCAAGGGAATATCGTTTTAAAATGCATTTAGCACAGATGATTCAAGCTTACCAGCACAGCATTTGCAAAGTCCGGTATCACAACTACAGGGAATGCGGTTCACGAGGTTACCTAACGTTACGTTTGGCAAACTAAGTTGCCTGGACTCTTCCTCGTGGCTTAGTAGATTAAGTCGATAGTTTAGCAAGCCAAGCTGTAAAGCTGCGTCGTAAGCCAAGTCTTCGGATGGTGGTTGCATTGGCACTGGGAGAATCATAGGATTGATCAGCAGAATAAAAAACTTACGGTGGGGAAGGCACTACGCTTTCAACCTTCCATTGACACAATTTTGTTAATTCTTAGGTGCTTAAACAAAAAGTTACGTTCTTTCACCAAATACTTCCTTCTTGAATCGAGATTAGTAGCTCAAGTCTTTCGATGCATTTAAAAACGAACGGAAAAGTAACAGAAATATAAACAAACAAATTTTGCCCAATCATCCACAACGAACTTCCGCGTAGTATGTTAATTAGTTCCGCATCGAACCAACTGACGTAGCCGGCAAGCCAAGAGTCACAGCGATCGCCTAACAGTTTCAACTATTAACCTTGAGTGCACAAACGAGTTGCCTGAGCCGAGATGCGAGCAAATTTTGATGTCAATGAAACCAACGGAGCACCTCAAACGAGTTGGGCATATTGAGCATTAGGTGGTCAAGATCATGGACAGCAGATCGTCGGCATAGAGAAACCGAAATAAGTGGTATCAGTTAAAAAGTCCCTCTGCAGATGAGTTGCAATTATTATTATGGTGTTACAACAACCATTTCTCGAGCTTACAAGTTCTCAAGCGAGCAATTTAAACTATTGTCTTATCAAATAATATAGCATACATGAAAATTATCTGTATGGCGTTTAAAGGGCCCTGCAATTAAGTCAATTCGATTTACATCAGGATGGCATTGAATTAGAAGCACGTCCCATTTAGCAACAAACATCAGTTTCACAATGCTTAATTAACTCAAGCTGTTTACTGACCTAGGTGTTATTATGTACTCAAGGCAAATCATTTTTCATTTTAAGTCAATTTTTCATGTTATGTAAGTTACATATCCAGCACAATTTTCTTAGAATATTTGTTCATACCCGGAAATGATTTTAATATAAATACCATGCCGAATTGTTAATAAATACAGTATAAACATAAGTAAAATACCATCACAAATACATATTTAAAGTAATGCTTTTTATTGTACACTTAAAAAGTAGCACAGTGACTTATAATTATTATCACAAATTTCTTTAGTGCAAATATACCTGGAAACCGTCTCTCATTCTATATCCTATCTTTTAAGCTTTAAATATTTACAAGCTTAGAAACTATACACCGGGTCATTTTCGGGTCAAAATTCGAAAGTAGAGTAATTGTAAAACTATTCTATATTTTGTACATGGTTTTACGTAAGACAAACCTTAACAAAACGATAAAATATCGGCATTGCAAAAGGATTAATAAAGTTAATTACTAAATAGTAAAAGTAAGACATAAAGTAAGAGTTCTTTGTACTACCGGTGTCCGATTTGGAAACGGCCAATAGTGAGGCAGCACATAGTAAATAGAAGAACAGACGTGGATGTGAACTGGCTGCTGGCATCTTGGAACGACGATCGGATCAGGAAACCTAATTGAAACGAAGGTTGCTTTTGTCCCGCTTTGCGGTCGGTGATTTCACACGCTTTTGTCTTTCGGTTTGAAAGGTATTTTTTTACAGTGATCGGCTTTATCTTCTGCCTTTTCTCTGTTTATTAGTATTGTGATTTGTAAGCACCAAGTAATAAAGTCGACTAAGGCAACTTTCGCTTTCGAGCAAAAACCGACGAAAGTGTGTTAAACAGCAACTTCAATTTTAGTTTATATACAGTTGAGTTGCGTTTACTCGCATTTATATGATTTTCACACTTGGCGCAGACTCAAGGCGCGGGCGCAACTCCGTACGTGCTAATGGCCAAAATACAACTGGCCAAGAAAACGGTAGCGCATGCGCATGCTAAGCGAACGGCCAGCAGACGCCAAGCGATCAAGTATCGGCCATCGACAGCTCCAACAGCCCGACTCCAAAACACATCGTCGGAGCCAAAGACGGGCCCCAGACGACGATGACAAGTACGAAGTGCGTCAAAGTCGGCTGCCTTTGCGACTCTTTGAAAAGACATTTGTACCCTTTGACGGTTCACGTTGACTAAGAGGTAAAACTGGCGATCGAATGTAAATAATATTTATAATAGGTGTTGACTTTTCCATAAAATGTATTTAAAAATTAGTATGTAGTTAAATAGCACAACTGGGATGAATATACTTGATGGTAAATTTTTATAAGTACTAGTACATATTTTTTTGTTCAGGGTATAAGTTGATCGGTGGAAGTATTTCATATTACTACTTAAACCGAGAGAGAAACCAGTATTTTATGCATAGCTATCTTAATAAACTTGGCGTTTCTTTGTTTCTTTCTCTCAGATCACTCGGGACTCTCACTTTTCGCTGTCGGGGCGCGTCTGAGCATTGAAATTTATACGATTATTTAATTAATTATTTGCCTTAAACGTTTCTTGATCTTTTCGGGTTTTGCTCTTTATACCCGTTACTCGTAGAGTAAAAGGGTATACTAGATTCGTGCAAAAGTATGTAACAGCCAGAAGGAAGCGTTTCCGACCCCATAAAGTATATATATTCTTGATCAGGGTCACTAGCCGAGTCGATCTAGCCATGTCCGTCTGTCCGTCTGTCCGTCTGTCCGTCTGTCTGTCTGTCCGTCTGTCCGTCTGTATGAACGCTGAGATCTCAGAAACTACAAAAGCTAGAAGGTTGAGATTTCCCACACATATTCTTTGGCTTCCTACGCAGCGCAAGTTTATTTTAGCCGAGCGCCACGCCCCCTCTAACGCCCACAATCGCCCACTAACGATTTTAAAATGGGTCCTGCGCCCACATCTTTAACGATTTCCGAGAAGTATAAATGCAATTTTGTTGTGTATATTTATACCTATCGAAATGTAGAAGACATTTTTCAAATCGGACCATTCATTAAAAAGTTATACGCAATCAAAAATTATATATCTATCTCCCTCGCACTCCCTTTAGCTGAGTTACGATTATTAGTCGGGACACCAACCCGACACAGCGTTCGCACTCCCTTTAGCTGAGTGACGGGTATTAGATAGTCGGGACAACAACCCGACTATAGCGTTCTCTCTTGTTTTAAACCCGTATTCTGCGCCCGTGTCATTGAATCGATACCCGCTATCTACTCAATTGGTATAAATAATATGAAAGGCTCTTTCTGCCACTTCAAGCCTTTACCACAGTAACAACATACATATTTATCGCACCTTTCTCATTTAATTTGATTTTTATAAAATGAATCAATGGAAATAGCACACTTTCATTGCCTGAAGATATTTCTCAGTAGTTGACGACTTGTTTACCCACCCAATATATATCAGGTTTACTTTGACTGATTTTGTTCTTGCAAACTGGTTTGCCGAATGACTGAGCAGATTTTTGTATGTCAACATGAACTGGTAAATGGAACTATATCAAAGAGTTTTAATTAGTAGCGGTACAAATATACTGTTTTTGCTTTTTATTGACAATCCATAAATGGTTTGGATTTCTTACTATTGGCTTAGATGCAAGTTCGTAATTTTTTGATTATTACAATTCTTTAAGGTAAACGATAAGATTTGTTGTTGCGTTAGAGGCAAATGAAGAAGGCAGAGTGGCGCCAGCTTAATCCAGCTAACGAGCCTGGACCTCTGATGTATGATTATCTTCAGCGGTTCAATCAAAAATTGATTTGTGAAGCTGAAACGCCCCCCCCCCGAACAGCAGCTAGAGCATGACAATCAACATTATTTTTAGATGAAAAAATCTGCACGTAAATCATGTGAACTCAATTTCTCTTGCACAATTTTCCACTTCTGGCAAATATGTCAAAAAAGCCCTCAGAGGCCTCCACTAAAAGTCGTGAGCAAACATTTGGCTGCATCAGACCATGTTTATCCGTTGCTGCTATTGTTTGGTAGCATCTTGTGGTCTAATAATACCATGTTCACTCTTAACATGCTATCAATCACTCAAAACTCCTATCTGCACACTGTGGTAACGGATAGTTTTTGAATGTAAGTTGGACGAAGGAGAGTGTAGGGCGTAGCAGACGAGAGGACCGAGAGTCTACTTCATAATTCGCATGTGAAAATTTGAAAATCGTTGCTGTTAGAGTCTGGGGCCGATTCCCAATAAACGATGCATGCATGATTCAAAAATGAAAGCAGACGTATCAAATTTGCTGGAGTTTACGTGGCGCCATTCCGACCGTTAAACAATAATTACCTCAACAAAAATGTGTTATAGTACAAAATCAGTGGCGGATCTAGGATTTTGTTGTGGGGAATGATTTTTTTGTTGCATACTTTTTGAATACCAAAATTCCTTCAATTTTTCACCCGAGAGGGGCTTCTGGCATAACCGATTCAGGAATCGTCTGCCACGATCCTAGGTTGAGATATTGAATATCTCCTAAAGAGTACAGTGGAAGGAAATCTTAAGTATTTATTTATTTTAATTTTTTTGGCTTTTTATTTCTATGTTCATCTTAATGAATATTTTATTCAAATTTCTGTATGCTCAAACTTTTTTAATTATAACTAGACATCGGATTTTAGGTGAAATCGTTTTTTGTAAATACGATTTAAAGCCACATTTGATTAGTTACAAATTTTATTTATTAAGTTATAATTAGATTTAGGTTAAACTTAATTGAGGTTTTTGTAAAAAATTTTTAACCAATCAAATGTGGCTTTAAATCATGTTTAAAAAAAACGATTTCACCTAAAATCCGATGTCTAATTATAACTTTTTAACATTGTTTTGCGTTTACCCAAAGGAAACAAAAATGTCGTAGTTTAGGCTACTATGTTAAAGTATCAACATATTTGTATGAAAACATTTTTCTTGCGGCTCGGAAATTTGTAAGCTACTTTAACGTTTTTTTGGATTTAACAAAAAAAAATATCCTCTTGAATTCCGCTTGAACCATCCTTCGTTAGCAATAATTTGGGGGTTATAATTAACCCTCTTGCATGAGCAACATGTAAAAGGTTATTTTGCCATCTCCCCTTCACCATGGCAACCACTTCATCGCGTATATCTGAAAATGAAAAATATGAGAACAAAAAGTCGGAAGAACAAAAATTAGTTTGTTCTTTTTTGGATGAAACTGCCGAAAAATGAAAGAATTGCAATATGCAACCATATATTCTCTAAGGACACTTGACTTTCGGCTTCTTGTGCCTTTTGGAGCTACGGCCAAAAAGAGGGAGCGCCACAGTGGCTGTTGACAGCTCCCTTGCTTTGCCCTGCCGGAGTCATAGACTTTTTGTAAGCTCTAGACATTTGGCGGTGCCAATTAATTAAGCGAAATAAAAGCCAAACAAGCTGCAGTGGGAGTAGGAAGAGTTCATTAGTAGCTGCAGAGGGTGGCAGTAGGAGTGGTAGGCAGTAGGAGTGGGTGGGCCCCGGGATGGTGTAAGGATTGCACAGATTCTGCAATTCAATTTGAAAGCCATGCAATTTGTTTCCTTTAAAATGCTGAGCTTTAATTCGCAATTAGTGCAATTCAATCAGGGTAGCGCCGCTTTGGGGAAGATGCGTTCGGGTGTCTGCCATGGTCTGGCCACAGCCGTGGACGGGTTGAGGTTATCCACGACGCCTTTTACCACCTGCGGCTTGCGGTGATTACGAGCAACATGAGCATAAAAATTGCTTACGCTTTGTAGACAAAATCTAAGGCACTGGAGGCGGACGCCTGCCGATGTCTCGGCTCAGTGGTGTCGTTCATGGAAATCGGAGAACAGGAACAGAGTCTTCATCTGCATCTGCATCTGAGCGTCTATAATGCCGGGATGCCTTCAACTAATCGATGGGCTCGCGATAAGCTCGTGAAATACTTGGCTTAGTATCTGGTAGTTCTGATTGCGAACTTAAAAAAATAATGTTTTTTCTCCTTACTTCAAGCACAACATTTGAGTCACGCTCCCATCACTAGCTGAACCTGAACTTTTGTCGGCGCGTTACAACTTGCCTATGACACATGATGCAGCTGACGGAGATTGCCGCTCGAGCAGCTATCGACAGTCCTCTGAGGGACAGAAACTGGTGCTTAATTTAGATTAAACGACTTACTGCGCACAATTTATTGGCGTAAACTTTAATTGAACTACAACAAGCTGGAAGAGGGGTCCCGAAAGCTGATATTTGTAGGTGGTCAGTCTCCAGCCTGCACCCGGAGATGGTCTTTGCCATATATTGCGCATGTGCTGCTGGCTTCGTGGCCCTTTCTCACGACTCTGTTGCCTGAAGAAGAAAAGTTTCCCTTGCTTTCTTTTTTATACCATTTTCCTAATATCACAGACTCTTTGAGGGAATTATTTCAGCATTCTCAGTTTACTTGTTCTACAATTTGCAAGATGGGGTTACATGTAGGTTTGTCTGCTTGAGTAGGAGCGAGCACAGGATATTTTTTACCACCTGTTGATCCTCTAGTAGGGGTCATGTCCACACTGGGGCGCCTTGTGAAGTTATCACTGCATCTTGTTAGCCTGATGCTCCTCGCCTGCTTAATCGGATCACATTAATATTTAGTCAGTCCTCTAACCTGAAGTCAGCTCAGCCGGAGTTTCATCCACGCATTGAAGATTGCTCATGTCAAATATGGCAAGCAATAGGTTGATTACACTCATCCTTTAAAAACTGGAACCAACTCATTTCCATGCGTACTCAGAATGCACTATATTCCTGTTCAGGCCAACGACTACCTTAACGCAGTCACGTCCCATACGATGAAGTCAGAGCATGGCAATCAGAGATGCAAGAAAACCAATCAACACAGCGACTGTAGAGGGATTAGATGGCTGAAGTGCAGTACAAACCAATCTATCACGTATGTAATTCCCATGAAAAATTTGTTCAACGGCTTATTGATGATGATGAAGATGCTGTGGACGGCAAATACCGAAAACGGGAGCCAAATTGTTGAAGGTGGAATAATAATTTCGAGCAACCGAAGACGCAGTTGCGCAGCTCGTGAGTTACATGCTTCGGGTTTGGAGCGTGGCCAATCGATTCGCCAAACGCAATGCACATGATTGAAGTGCACTAGTTTTAATGCATTTCGACCTATCCGAATGCATTAGGCAGTGGAAGTTCAACCTTAAGTTCAGCACAATTTGCGGCGGAGCAAATGAAATGCTATCTGCACGATCCGATCGCTGCCCTCGGTGCGTTGTTGTGGCAACACGTAGAGACCCAATTTTTTAGCATTTCGCCAGCTACTTGTTACGGGTCAGGCGGGGAGCGAGCTTCATCATCAATTTCGTTCAGGCCTCTCAGTCTCATAATCCCATGTTTGTTTGCATTAGCCACCGCAGACAGGCTGCAATTATGTCGTTTGGGGTTTGATGGCAAACAGCACTGTGACTGGAGCTTTCTGAATAGGGGGACGAGCGCAGCTTCAGTTGATTTCGGGAGGAAAACAATCATCCAAAGCCACTATGGCCCTACCCTCACAAAAAGAGAGTCCTAGGGCTTTGAAACTCGGAATGAATAAAAAGTAGGGAGGATATCGAATACTTTGGCTGGATTCGGTCGGAGAGGGTATACGATGTTTCATCTCGCTGCCTATTTATTGCCAATTTGATTGCTGCAGACTTTGTGGCGCATATGAATTATGGGTTCAGTTCGGTTTTCGAATCGGTAGTCGAGTCACATTCCTCTGGTCTGCACTTTGGCTCTGTGACTCGGCTGTATTCTGCGCTGAACTCGACGTTCCCATTGTCGGTTAGTGGACCATGGGAAGTAGTGTCCTCTGCGCCAGAGTAATTGCGGCGCGTTAAAGCGCGTGCGAAACGGTTGAATGCAGTCAACGAACCGCACGCTGCTTTATCTGTCTGCTTTTTTCCGTCGCCCACGTTTTGTATTTTGCACATTTCTCAAAATTAACACTTCGCCACACTCTGCTTGCACTCACTCTTTCCGAATTTATAAATGCGCATAAATTATGCCAAAAACACAAGCCAACCCTGCCCATGTGGTGGGCTTCGCCGTTTTTCTTTGCGTTTCAGTTTTAATGAGTGAAAAATCATGTTGAACATTTAATGCACATGTCTACTCACTGGCTATAAACATTTTATTATAAACCCAGCAAATGCTTTCTAGAAATGAATTCACTCTTTAATGCATAAAGTAAATATTTTGAAGTGGTATACAAAAGTAACTGCCAAAAATTACCTTCATATGAGTCTATATAAACATTTTGGGAAACTTATAAACAATTTATAACGAATGTTCATATATTTTTCAAAGGGTGATATAGACTTCGAGTGCAATTTATCAGTCTTTACGGTATTTATTTTGCTGCTTACTTCCAAATCTGTGGTCGCGTGTCGCTCTGCTTTGTTTTGGGTAAGTGAATTGCGTTTGTGCCTTTTATTTTTTTGTAATTAGCTTTATTTTGGGTACTCTGACTTGAGTGTAAGGCATGGCTTTCAGTTTTCTATTTGAATGCGTTTATAATTCGGCGGACTGTAAAAATGAAGAAGGAAAATTGGCTTATTTGTAAGCAAAAAGACTAGAACTTAAAGCAATGTAAGCCACTTAAATGAATTCAAACTGAGTCAATGTCTGCACTGCTCGTCTATAGATGTTATTAAACTACAAAGTTTTAGGGCCGTTTTCTCGTCCGTTTGTTAAAATCGTATGGGAAATCAGAGTTTTATTCCTACTTTAAATTTAACAGGCGGACGAGAAAAGTGATTATAGGTCTTTAGTCAATTTTTTAAGTTTACAACTCATTCAAAAATCAATAAACTTTAAAATACCTCCAATATAAATTTATTTGTATGACATTCTCATCGAAAACGAAAAGCTTCGTCAGCAGCCCCATCGAAATTACTTTCAGGTCTCCATGGACACTTTTAAATTAAGTGCTGATAAAATTTTACTTTAGATAAAACGCGGGGCTAACAGCTAACCAACAGGATACTGTCAGGCCCGTCTAGGTTCAAGAGGGAAAACACACGCAAAATCGTCTACGAAAATCATTAAATAAAACTTTGGCTGCATTTGGGAGAAGGCCCTCAATGCTTTTGCCTGACTGATTTGGTAATTTTGCGTTTGTATCGAATTTAAATAAAGTTCTCTTCGACGCAAGAAAAAGTTTTGATTTTCACGAAGCGCATGATTTTGCAATTTATTTTCGAATATTCGTGCTTTTCTCTGGTCCTCGTCTTGCATTGCAAATAATTTGTAATGAATTGACAAAATTCTACTGGGATAGGAGAAGCCGGCAGACTCTTATCCACCTACCCATATAATACGCTTTTAATGAGAAATACAGTATTGGGTTTGGGCCTTATGCGAGCAAGTCCTTGGGGAAGTAGACAAAAGCACTGTCCGCGACCTGTCAATTAAATTAAATGCTGCGCTTCGTTCGGGTTCGAGGCTTTGCTTAATTTCTCTTAAGCATCTTTTTTCTGGTGCGTGGTCTCTGTTTTCAGCAGAGTCATGCGATGACAATACTTGATTACGAGAGACACGCCAGTCGATTCCGGCAATGGAAAACGGTTTGCAATAAATTGATTCCTCTGGCGAAGTTTAATTACATTCTCACATGCAGCGAGCATTTGTGCGCAACTTTTTGTATAGCATTTGAGTTAATTTGGTGGTTGCTTTTAGGCGCGTTTAAAGTTATCAACCATGCCATACAAATACAATTATAAACCACCGGACACTTTATATTTAAAGCTGACTTGAGTTCTTCTTACCTTTTATTTGGGCCCTACGTGCATCATAGCTTTGAATAAAAAAGATAAATATGGAGTACAAACTCGATGGAAGCCAGAAGCCTCATGCTCGTGGCCGTTGGAACTCGAAGTTAGCTCCGAACACAACATTGAAAATTATCGCCTGGACCAGGAGGCGATGGCAGATGAAAGTACACTCAAGCAGTCTCGGTGCTTTCTAGTGTTTGCATGGCTTATTCAACTTTACCCAGCTCCAAAAAGAACGAAAAGAATCGCTGGCACAAGTGTCTATGTGAGATTCGGACTGGTTGTAGGCTGGGCGGCCCTCTTAGGCGTCTAGAAATCTCAAAAATGTGCACAGACCCAGCGTCATCCGCTTCCGCCCGCTTATCCACGATGGGATTCAACAACGACGGCTAGGGCAGCCCCGACCTCGGCTCTGCAGACGATGTCTGGCAAGGCGATTTAGCAAATTAAAAGGTTTTTAATGCATGGAGTACTCTCTTACTTACTTCATAATTTGATGCCAACTGTGCCATGCAAATACGAATACGGCTGAGTCCACAGGACAAGCCAGGATTCAAAATCCGCAATTTGCTTCATGGGCTGTCTTTTATTTTTATCCAAGACTTGTATTTTTTGTTCTAGTCCAAGGGTTTCCCCTCTGAGTTTTCGGTAGGCAATTTCCTCTGAGAATATCGCAGAGGAAAAATGTAGAAGCGGCTAAGTCAAAGGATGCAAGGAATTTGATTTTAATTGCAAAATAAATGAAAATAAAGAACTGAGACTTTACTGATACAACTATGTGGCGGCATCGAAAACATTTTTTCAGTTTACAACCAGCGAAATTAAAAACAGGCATCAAGAATTAATCTCAAAGTTAATTTCCTGGCAAAAAAAAAACTTATTACAGAAGTTAACATCTAATTTAGCGCCATTGTACCCACACTTTCCATTTACCCCACACCGTATTCCACCAAATCTAAATGAAGTAATCTATTCAAACCCTGTTAAATCACTACCGCAAATTACACACTTGACTACGACAGCTACACACGTTCGCGGAAAACTGGCAAATGCGAAACCAAACCCCGTTTTGCAGGCTCACACACACGACAACTGTCACGTGCCCCATTGAGTGCTTTGTGGAAAATTTCGCAGGTCGGAAAATTCGCAAGTAAGTGGTGTGAGCGGATTGCACCCTCAACATGCTTCCCTCCTTTTTCTGCAAGTCCCGTCAGCCAATTTCCCAAATATTGGGTTATTGGGCTGTGTACTTTTGCGGGTTTCGGGGGTAATGGAGATCTGGGCATTAGTAGATCCTTCTCTAGCATTGAAGCTTATGAATGTTCAGTTGCCTTGTACAAAAAGCGAAGCATTTAAAAACGCTTTACGATTGCCAAAATGACAGTTGAATTTTTGATAAATGTCGACGCGTGTGCATTGTAAGTAGAAAAGCACGCTGTTTCTGAAATGGAGGGGGGTTTGTTGTACCGATTTTATTGCTTGGAAAATGGCATGCAAGTGAAGGCTGCGTCCTCATTGCTTTGGGCTATTTCTTGTTTCTTAAGGGCGCTACTTTCAACAAATGAAGCCAATTTTTGTAATGATGGTTTGAAGCATTCAAACGGTGTGGTAGAAGGGGCAGTAGAAGAGGGAACTTTGAGAGGAATCATAAAAAGGTGGAAATTCAAACTATTCCATACTTTACAAATAAATTCGAAATACAATTTCCTGTTATTTATTTGCAATCCCTTCTGAGCCACCAAAACAAACTAAATGCAAAAGACAAACTTAGATGGTCACAATAAAGACATGCCTGGCCCGGGATAAGAAACTTCAAGAACAACTGAAAATTCCTGAGCTAGCAAATAATAATAATTTTGTGTACAACCCTTAGACTCGACCTCCTTCTACCCGCACATTTTCCCGGAGAGGTCAGACTACGCCTTTGTTTATGACGCAGTAATATTGAAATCAGGATAATTGTGCAAAAGGATGTGAAGAAAAAACCGCAAATACTTTGGGCACAGAGCAAAGTACCAGTCCCAAGTAGTCATTCATTCCGTAACGAAGATATCTCGAGAGCAATTTCACTGCGACAGAAACTAAAAACAGGGAGGGCAGTGGACGGCAAAGGCTGAAGTGGAGTGAAAAACTCTACCATGCAGAAAGTGGTCAACATTTTTGCCACTGCCATGGGCAAGAATAAAAGACGTCGCCCGGCGAATGCGAATGCAATCCGAATGCAGCAAAAAGGTAGCAATCATGGTGCCGAGTAGTCGTCGAATAATAATAACCTCCATCCTAGTTTCTGTTGTGTGCTGCTTAGCAGTGGCAGGGTCTTGCGGTAATAAACCATAAGACATTCCCCGTGGCATATTCTCGTTAATGTGGCAGTGAAAGGCAAATTAAAATGAGCACTCAGCTCAGAAATATCAGCAGTTAAGTTGAGTTCTACTTTTTTCCGAATTTAAGGGTCTCTGGATGGGTAAAATAAAAGAAATAACTAAAATATCAAACACGAATGCATTTCCAAATAGCCCTCATAAAGGATCTTAGGAGTTAAAGCTGTTCACTATTTTATCTAATTTTTTTTAAGGCCGACAGACATTCTCATACTCCAAAACCATTGCATTCCCACTCGCATGCAGCAGGCGCACAATCAGAATCAAAAGCACCTTGGGATCAAAAAGGCCTTCTCCCTCCCGATCAACCCTATTTTAAATTCGAACCCAAAAAATAACCTGAAATTAGCATTCATAATGCTCCTGTTCATCAGATGGCTGTCGCCATCTCATCGTGGCCGTCAAGCGCATCTCAAAGGACGTTCTTTCATAATTAATTCTCACACAGAAAAATGTTCAAAGATATTTTTGCACTTTTGCACAGCCACCCTAGCTACCTACCTACCTACATCTTGCCACTTCCTACCGTGCACTTGCCTTTCAAAATATTCTGCTTGTGTGGCAACGTCAAAAGCAGCGACAGCCAAAACAAAGCAAAATGCTAAATGCGGCGAAAAATCAAAAAGCAAAGCGTGCAAAAATAAAACATGTTTACCTCTACAATTTGACTGCTACTTTTTCCATGCGGATGGATGGATATGCAAATTTCCCTTGGCTTGTATTATTGGGCCAGCTCCTATGCTTCTCTGCTGACTAACTGCGCCGCATTGGCCCTGCACTGCTGCTATGATTTATATACTCACGGCGTGCGCGTATTTATCAAACTCTAATTAATCCGTGATAAACCGATCAAGACGCTAAATGCTGCACTACACGAAGCCGCCAAGAAACCGAAGGCTCTCTGCAAACTCTCACAACGGATCTGCACTTTGCGCCTGCAAACGGGTTTGGAACACCTCTTCCTAAAACTTGGCTTCGATTGCTTTAACATTTCTGGTTTCTGTTTCGTAGTGCACCGATTACCATGTGATTCCGCAAATTCCCCTCCCGCCAACCATACCAGCATCATCATCCACATCTCCAGCCCCTTTCCTTCGCGCTCTTCGTTTCGGGAGTACGAGTATTTGTTGAAGCAATTTGCTTTCCTGAATCTTGTGGCTGACCAAGGCGGCTGCGATGCAATCAATATATGCTCGTGTCCAGCAAATAATAGACTTCAAACTGGCATTTTAAGCGTTTCTTTTTCATAGCCAACATCTCAGTACGAAGTGCGACTGAGCCTGGAAGGAGTCCACCGAGCGTTTTGGGAATACGATAATTTCATTCCTCTCTCCGTGGGCAGAAGACTTTTCCCCCAAATGCTCACATAGTTAGAGTTAAAAATAGTTGGCTTTAGGTTGAACTTACAGGGGGCTCCATCAAGGCCAAGCTGGCTTTTCTACAAGAGGCCAGCAACAGCGAATATCACTTTTCAGCACCGCAGCCCGAACATCCTGTATATGTCATAGCAATGAACTCTAATCCACTTTAGCAAATCAATTTATTAGCCACGTATGACTTATGCCTTTTTAAATGTGCGCTTGCATGTGTTGCCTAGTTTAAGGTTGATCGTTTAGAGGCGGGTTTAGAGGCGAGGTAGCCTTAAACTGAGGAGACGCAAGAAATTTATGTTAACATGTCTTGCGTAGCGCCCTCTGGTATGTAATTTGGCGTTGTTTAGGTATCACGATTACGATTCGACTTCAACTGGGTTTTCTGCCGACCCCAAGTCGGTGCAAATAGACTGTAAAATACGAGCACCAGTACATGTGTTTTAAAAAAGTTGCTTGGGTGTAAACCATAATTATCTGGACTATAAATGATATGTGTGGGGGAATACAGTTCTATGAGAGACCATTTAGCGTCGAGAGTAAGCGTGTGAAACCACCGTTGGGAGTGGTGTGTGCTGGGGTCTTGAGCCGTGTTAATTTATAGGTGTGTAACAGTGACCAGCCAGAGGCTTCTGACTTCGCAAAGCACTCCCAAAGTCAACAAACGGACAACAGTTCGAAATATCAATTATCCAGCTAGGCGGCGGTACGAAGCCGTTGCCAAAAAATATGGAGAAGAAAATGTTTAGTTTTTCTGGTTTAACTTTTTGGACAGCTTCCTCCATCTGCCGACCCGCCCATAAACGTTGAGTATAAATTGAAAAAGCCATTTTGCTGCCAATTTAGCAAACACTTAAACCAATTTTGCACTTCAATCCTCCGACGCACACAAAAAAGGAGATTCCCACACTTCTCCAGTTGCTCTTTAGCTGAAGCCACACATTTGCACATTCCGGATCCCAGGCGAATGACAGTCCATGCAGCTTGCATCGACACCGACTTGACTCGGCAAGGGCGACCAAAAAGTCAGCTGCCCTGGCCCTCAGAAAGGAGTGTGTAGGAAGCATCCAAAACGTTGCCAACAAAGTGTGAAAATGTCAAGTCGTAAAGTCTGCCCTGGCACAGGAGCTAAGGGGCGCGCGAGAGGGGTTCAGTCTGTAAAGTGAAATACTTGCGTGGATGTGGCTTGCCTTGGCACCCTCCCCGACCAGGCAGTTTTAATTTAATAGTCTACTTTAGGAGGGCATCAGCATTTAAGATGGGAGGAAAGTCTGTCTAGATTAGTTTAGTATACTTCAATGCGACCAAGTGGGAAAGTAGAGTAATATGGGACTTCCTTAAATTCGAACTAAAACTAGTAAGCTCTGTGTACCCAATCAATTGGAATCGACTGTGTCACTTAAAAAAAATGTCGTGTATTTGCCAGTTCCATACGCCCGATGAGCAAATCCCCAAAGATCTTGTGACGGTTCCTTTGGCTACAGGTGATGACATTCCTCAACTCCCAGGCCCCACAAACGAGTGAGCGTTTTTTTTATTACCATCTCGGGGGCTACCACTCTATTTTTCTAGGGTTGATAAGGAATCGTTAGTGCCACTCTCATACGACAATGGAGTGTCCGCCTCCGATCTGTCTGATTGTAGGGCAGAAAACTGGCTTCTTAAGAAGAAGTTACTGGAGTACGAGGTTACCATTGAGAATCTGGAGCAGCTGGTGACAACTATAGTTGAAAAGCAACATCAAATCTTAAGCGAAATGTTTTACTTGCGCAAGGAGAATCGGGAACTACAGTCCGAGTGTCATCTTCAACGCGAGTATCACTCAATGGAGAGGAATGCACTGATGAGGGAGCTGCATGACGCTCGGAGCTTAAGCCGAAGCCGAAGTTTTCTGTTGGTGAGTAAGCAAACTCCTTGAGGAAAATAGAAGTGGGTGTATAATTCTCACAAGCAGGGATGTCCTTCTAATCCGCTTGCAAACTCTGTGTCCTCTAATACGGAATATGAAGAGGACAATACTTGTGAATCGGACCAAGGTGAAGAGTGCGAAAACGATTGCGACAGCAATGAAGATCAGGGTTCGGATGACGATGAAAATTACGAAGCGCTGTCGGCACAAAGTACGGGTGAAAGTTCCGCTAGGACATCACTGTCGCTATCAGACTCAGTATCTTGTGACACGGACTCGGATGAGAAAAGGTCTTGTGATAACAGAAGCATTGAGGACACTCCCATCAGTAATAGCGACACCGACTGACCTTCAACATAGTTACCACAGCATTAAGCATTCGAATTTATATTTTCTGTAGAAATACATTTGGAACATTAAAGCTTAAAGCTTCCTGACATCTCTTTAAGTTCCCATTTATCGCATTAAGTAATCAAAACAAAAACGTGACATTCGCACAAAACAAACCAACAATAAGTTTAACATGACGTGACTGTAGCAGTCTGTCAAACAGACAAGGCAACGTAACCAATGCATCAAATGAGGAGAAATCCTGTGTAAAGTATTTGCATATCAAAACGCTAAAGGGCTGTGTAAAATCCTTACCTGAAGTACGCTTCAGGTCCATGCCACATAAATATGATTGAATGGCTGGCAAATATATAGTCTACCGAAGGGAGAGTATTTAAATTACTGACAAAAACGTGTTAAGTGTTTATCTATCGAAAAAGTTGAAGGCGAAAAGTGGGAAGCCCTTTTATAGCCACTGGCTTTCCTCTACACGGTTTGGGATTTGGCCCAAAACAAAGTGGTAAGAGAGGCGAGAATGTATGCTTGTATGCCGGGCAATTTATCAAGCCGGAAAGTTTTTATCACAAATGAGTCGTGGCAAGGCAGTCGAAGGTCCCGGCAACTCGTTTGCCGCCAGGATTAATGAGTCTCGTGTGCCTTGGCTGCTGCCTGTCCTATTCTACATCCTTGAAAGCCGCCTCACAACACGTACCAATAATCCATCATCAGCCCTTTTCAAGTGGCAACTTGTGGAAGCTTGCGGATTGCTTCTGATCGGTTATC
This sequence comes from Drosophila takahashii, assembly GCF_030179915.1. Lineage (NCBI taxonomy): Eukaryota > Metazoa > Arthropoda > Insecta > Diptera > Drosophilidae > Drosophila > Drosophila takahashii. The sequence continues at coordinate 44,454,625 of NC_091679.1, read as the reverse complement.
TGCTTGTGCCCTGTGCCTTGATACTATGTATGGGTTTTGATAACAACACAAGTTATGATATGCCATAAACGAAACTCTTGAGATGCATGTTTAAAGAATATAATCTTAGGTTCTCTGCACCCACAAACAAAAGAGGGAATAACAATGAAATGTGAGGCACCCATTGGTGGTCATTGCTGGCCAGTAACGTAGCTGGCGTCGCGCAGAAGTTATTAATGACTAACCGCATCTACTCTATGCATATCGAGTCAAGAACTGTTTGCAATATCATTTATCAGACGAGAATTTTGTTCAGAAACTTGTTGCGCACAAAAAAGATTTTCGTGTACACGTGAGAATGGATTCCTTAGGACCGACAAGCTACTGAGGACTACCGCGGCACAAATGACTTGGATAAGAGATGTGAAACCGAACAAGGCATAAGAGAAAAGCGCGTATTTGCGGCTAAAATATATTAATATGCAATGCCATCTTGGCAACCTAAAGGCTATGCAAATCGCATCACAGAAGGTAAGGTTGCGGGTTTATCCCTCTCACCGACTATTTAGCAGCATCAGTCGCTGCATTAGCATCTCCGAAAGCAGCAACAAGTAGCTCAAAATTGCATGTGACTGAGCAATGGTGGCGAGTACTGGTGGGTAAGAGATTAATGGACCTGTGCTTCGGGCTACATTGAATTCTACTGGAGGTCTTGTGAAAAACAGACATATGACACCAAAGTGTTGCTAAGTGGTTGCTTGCTTGACTTTGTGAATGTAGATATTAGTCATATGCCGTCATATTATGTTATAGGAACAACTCCTCCTATGCCCCTGACATTAAACGATAAAAACGGTATTTTCTGGATCAACGCCTACCTATTTACTCAGCCGTGTAAATACACAAAACATTCGCAGAAAAAACTGCAAAAACGTATTCGCGTGTTCTAAGCAATTTCAAACCAATAATCGTTGGGTGTCTTTTAAATTAAGTAACCAGAGCCATGCAAGCCAAATATTAAGCCATATTGACATGCCTGTCAATACAACAATGATGTGTTTGATGGGAAAAAGGCAAGGACTTCTTGTTATTTTTATTTAACTAATCTAAAATTAAAATCATTTTTCTACTCAGCCCACAGGAGCTGCGGCATAACGAAAGAGGAACGAACAAATGATACATGGCGATTGATAAAGGTTCGGAAAAGTCAAGCTATGGAACATACGCTACCATTTAAAGGTAGAAACAAATGGGAACTCATGTTTATACTTTAATGAGAGTGACACACCACCAGAGCACAGAAAAACATAATTACCAAATACAGGAAGACTTCCTGATCAATAAGTCGCATATATATATTTTTAGGCAGGGGCACCTTTCTACCCTTAATAAACAGTTTGATTTTAATCAATGAACCACAAAGTTATATACATGGAAATGCTATCCAATGAAGCCTGGCAGTTGTCTCTTAGTTGTAATCCTTTTTCCGTTAATACTGTGCTACTCATTAAATAAAGTTCGTATTTGGTTAGACCCGGCAACTGTGCAGACAGCTTTCAGGTGCAACTTTCTCCATTGGGGTAAATGCCAAATAAGGGAACATTTCACTTCATATATATACGTCCGTTTACTTCAAAAGGTTTCTCATGCATATTTATGCCACTTAATTTTTTTTCGTTAGAAGAATGAATGAAATCGAAGAGAATTTATTTCGGCAAATGTCTATGTATAGCCCAATGCTTGATGACTGAACCCCTTTCTTTGGCGTAATTAGAAGACCCCAGTTTTATGTTCGAATTGTCAGAATACCCTTATACCCCATGCATATTTATGAGTATGGATTTAATAAACATTTGTATTTATTGTTTTGATAGCCTCTGTGTGGTTTACATATATAAAACAAAGTAGTTGTGTTGCTACAGAAGCATCAATTAAGCACAGCCAATAACCCAGCAGCAAACAGTATAAAACATTTTCCTTTATTTTAATTATTTATGTCATATGAAAAACTTATCAAAGTATCTTCTTGGAGATACACTTCTAGTCATATCCATATAGGACCCGCCTGTAATTAAATTGCTAATTCATGGGCATTCAAACCTGAAAACTTTAATTTATGACTATTTTTTTTTTTTAAAACGTGATGCAAAACGGAAAATTTTTATCAAATTTTGTTCAAAAGTTGTAATTACTTTGCGCTGAATATAGCGATATGTTTGCTGTAATTTTTCGAAAGATTGCCACACTTAAAAGACGCAGTGTTTGGTACAGCTTAGAGCTCAATATACTAATTCCTGTCACTTTCCGGATGAGTTAACAAATATAATATTTTGACCAGATTTCTCAATTTTTAGCGAAAAATGGCTAAATAAAAATGTTCTGGTTAAATGCCAATCGCTTATGAATTTGATTACGAGCTGAACGTATACGTATACCATATATGGTATGGTATTTGGACCACTATTTTCATTATTTTGAGCATAATACTGATTATTTTACGCTGAAAATAGCGATCTGGATTTAAATAAATAACCCATATGTCCGAAAAACCCAGTGCTTGTACCCTCAGAAGCAGACTTTGTTTTGGCAGCGGGGCCTTTAAGTGGTTCCATAGACCAGAGCTTAGTCAATCGATCTCTCGCGAAAAACACCACACTGAGCTGCGTCAGTTGCAATTTCTGTTCGAACTTTGACTGAAGACTCGAAAATTTAACAATTTCGTTCGATAAAGGCGAATATTGAATCATACTGATTTGAGTAGGGAAAACAATTTTCTAAATTGGGAAAAATAATATAGCAGACAGCGCGCTGAACGAGAGTCGTGGAAAGTGCAACATGTGTTGTACTTAGAGTACCGGTACGATTACGATCGTTATCACCAAATCAGCGACAGGGGTTAATAAAGCTGTATCTAACCGGGTGCGGCGGAGGCGAATCCAGTTAACGATCGCAAAGCTCCAAGCCAACGAGGCAGCACACATGGCCTCTACTTTGGCCTCGCCGCCTCCAGCCAACGGATCAGGACCAGATGCAGCTGCGGTGGAGTTGGCCACATTATTTGCAGATCTCGCACCTTGGCTACCAGCGCAGCCAGGGAGTGGAAACCGATCATGGAGCCCCTGCACCGGTCAGGCTGCACTTGACCACACTTATCCATCTTCTTGCAAAATGTTGTGATAAAGCCAGCGATCGGCAGATCGGCAGGCAGAAAAGATCGAAATCGTCGTTTGATCGCCTATTCGCTGTGCCATACTTCGATTATGGTTAAGTAGACAGCAAGCTACTTAACCCCAAGCTAAAGCGGTTGACTTTGACGATCAACTCTTGCTGGGCGGGAGAGGGAGAGTTAACTGCGGATTATCTTGTTTTGGTCGGGCGTCATTTTTTAGTAAATTACTTTAATACTATAAACATAATCATTTGTACTGCGGCTGCTGCTCAGCGAGCTAACCAAGTACATGGCACCATTCAAGCGCAAGCTGTAGATGCTCACATTGTGGAGAGGGCGATATTGTGCCTACGTTCTGGTAGTAATTTCATTCTAGTTACGAAGCTGTGATCAGTAGAATCACAGTTATCTGAGTAACAGTGAAAAATTGAAATTGGTGCATGTGCGAGGAACAGATCTGTACTTCAAGTCAACTATGTAGAACTTTTCGTTTGATATTGCAATTTTTAACTATAAGTTGCTAGAAAAGTTTTTAATGTTTTCTACGCTGAATAAAAACGTGTTTCATGAATTTCATCAATTTGTCCTATGAGCTGTTTTGCGCTTGGTCCCTTCGAGTTCAAAAGGTGCATTAAATTAAGCTGAAACCTAAGATATACAAATTCGAGAACTCAAAACGCAGCTGTCAATCCTTCCTCCCTTTCTAACAAAAAAGGTATCTTCTGAAAGGGACCTCATTTAAATTTTTAATCAAACTTATTTGCATACGCATGAGCCTCATGTGTGTATACATATATCGCTTACCTGAGCATACAATATCGGTAGACAAAGATAGCCGAGGATCGTTCAAAAGGGGATTAATTCAAGCAGCTGGATGCTGTGTTGGCTCTGAAAAGGGTTGATATTCTCTGCATCTCTTCAAAACCAAAAATCGTTGCGCGTAAAATTTTGTTTTCCTAGAAAATAAAAAATGCACACAAATTTGAATAAAACGGCCAGTAAAGTGTTGCATAAAGGAAGAGAAACAACCGAGAGAAAAGCGCGAAAACCACGAAAATTTTTGCATAATTTATTGAAATTTCGTGCCACAGACAAAGGAGTCGGAACGGTACGAAGACCGAAGACCATGAGCCAAGCACCCCAGTCCGAAATTGCATGAAATGTGTTTCTATTTTCCCGCTGCTCCGTGGTACTCCTTGCTGCATTATCCTTTTTGGCTTGTGTGCATTTATTTTTCATTTGCATGAATTTTTCATTGTTTTCCCAGACACGAAAGGAGCTGCCGCTAGGATGCACTTAACGCTCCGTGGGATCAAGGACAAACACGCGATATTTGTCAGCGGGAAATCAGCTTGCAAATCGAGCTAAAATAAGTTGGGCTCTCAGTAGACACAGTATAGACAGTATAGTATATAGACATTCATCCTTCCGAGAAGCAAAGGTAAATATTTTTCGCTTTAATGTAGCAAATCCATAATTTTTTTTAGTATCCCTCGACGTTACTGCGGGCGAATGTAAACAGATTTCCACGCAATTTGTTGTCACTTGACGGTCAGACGTTATCAGTTTGCTTTTAAAGACACCTTAAGGCTTAAATTACCAGGTAAAGTTGAATAAATTGTAATGAAAATAATGTTCAGAAACGTTGATTTTGGTACCACAATAACGTAAAACAAATTACTCTGCATTGTCATTTAATTTATTAACTAAGGGTATATATAAAAGTGATCTCTCCCAGCGCCAACAGCCATTTTTCAAGAATTCGGGGGTGAAGAGACTTAGATTTAATCGAAAGCTAAATCCTTTACACGAGTGTGTCCATATCCAAAGAACAACAATGCAAACGCATGCTCACCCCATCCCTAATATTGCATTTGTCTAGGAGAGGGTGGCAGCGTGGGTTGGTGGTGGTGTGGTGGTGGTATCTTTGGCGTCGGTGGTTGCTAAATGCAATTTATCATAAAAAGCAAAAAAGATAGAAGCTTGAAATTGAAGCAGACGACCCCTTCGAGGAAATGGGTGGAGTAAGAGTCAAAGTTCCTTGGGAAAAGAGGGGGAATGGAATGGCGAGGGTAAACATGGCACACATAAAAACACCCACACACAGCTCATCTAATAAGACGCATTTAGCGTCTGTCAGTCTCGAGTGTGGAACGGAGGGCATCTAAGGAAAAAGTAAATAGGGAAAAGTTATGGAGCTGTAATAAATTGGATTAGTTCGAGAAGCGACGCCATTTTGTCTTCCACGCTGAAATTTAAAAGCACACATATAAAGCAGGACGAAGGGAAAAGAACTTAACTACACATTTTGCAGGCCGCACGCTGTTTTTTCATTTGGAAGGGATTAGCAGGGACTTCAGGGGTACTGCGAGGGGAAAATAACAAAAGTGCGGGAGGCGAAGAGCTCTCGAGAGCGCTACTTTTCCTGAAGTACGGACTGAGGCACCGTCATCTATATGGCTGTAGGCTACGTGCCAAATCAAAATCAGATTCCCATTATTTTCCCTTCAACTTGCTCGAATTGCACTTTAATTTGCATATGAAAGCGATTCATTTTTTTCTTTGTCCTGCCTAATATTTGGCACCTTTCCTTTTTTGTTTGGTAAATGATTCAATTCTACGTTTTCCCTTTCAGATTGTCTGTCATGTGAACCCCGTTTCCCTCTAGCAGCATCCGTCCTTAGCTTTTCAATTTCCCCGCCTCATCAATTGGATTTATAAATGCAAATTTTTCACCGCTATTCAATCCTATCCACGCCGATGATACTTTTTTGTTTGATGCAGCTGCCTTCCAACGAGATGCTATTTTTGTATAATCATTAGTTTTATAAGATTCTTATTGAGCTTATATAATAAAACGAATATACAAAACGAACTTTTAGCCATTAAATTTATTATTCACGAAAAAATAGAAAACAAGAGAGAACGCTATAGTCGGGTTGGTGTCCCGACTATCTAATACCCGTCACTCTGCTAAAGGGAGAGCGAGGGAGACAGACACATTTTAAAATAATTAGTGGGCGATTGTGGGCGTTAGAGGGGGCGTGGCGCTCGGCTGAAATAAACTTGCGCTGTGTAGGAAGCCCAAGCATATGTGTGGGAAATCTCAACCTTCTAGCTTTTGTAGTTTCAAAATCTCAGCGTTCATACGGACGGACAGACGGACATGGCTATATCGACTCGGCTAGTGACCCTAATCACCTTCTCCCTGCTACATACTTTTGCACGAATACAATATATATCCTTTTACTCTACGAGTAACGGGTATAACTAGAGTTCTCAGACTATGAGATACTATTTAGCTGTAACACGGTAGCTGTTCATCATTCCGATGGCTTTCGAAATGGTGATGCAAAACGCTTTCCAATGTACTAATAATAACTCGGACCATCGGATTACTATTTTAGTCCCAGCTGCCTATTTTATTTTATACCCTGAAAAGTAAAGAGATGTCAAAATTTGTATTTGTAATTTATAAAACAAGTATAATTTACAGTCCGCAAGCTGTAGTATAATTTTTTCAATATTTCCAGCATTTCCTAGGCCATACCTAACATTAATACCCATTGTGGATCAACTTTCTCCCTCTAAGACTTTTCTTATGCTGGCAAATTTAATTTTCAACTCGGTCAAAGAAAACAGAAACCTCGTGTAACAGCTATATTACTTATCCTCTATCCCATTTTTGCCCGCTGGCCCTTAATTTATTTAACTACCGAGCTTCTAAGACCGCTCTTACCCCACATATCAAAGCTTCGTTTGCCACCAAATGGATTTCATTTTGAAATCCAATAACTGCCAAAAGGAAACATTTTCTAGCCAGGACAACCCTTTTAGTCACTATCTACTTGTGGCAGCGTGGTGTATATATCGTAAAATGAAACATTTTCGGAGTACATAATGTAGGAAGCTGTGTGTGCGTGTGTAAGTAGTCGTATACAGACACAGTGTATTTCGCACTTTACGCAATTTTTCCCCGCCAGCGCGAAAAGGGTTGAAAGTGCGTATGGACATGGAAGGACAAACACCCCAACAACAAGCACACGCTCTGCGGCGTTGCCAGATTGTCATCACAGGCATCTCTCCTTCATCGCTGCTAGCATCATCATCGCCTCGTCCTGAAACCCCTTTCCCTGACGGACTTCATTCCGTGTTGGCGGCCATTATTATTTTACTTTGCAGCTCTTTTACTTATTTCGGACCCCCTCACTCATCCTGGCTTCTCCGTCGTTTTCCTCGACGGTTTCGTAATTTTCTTAAAAATATTTTGGCAGTAAACTTTCTAGATTTAAGCCCTTCCCGGCAGCTCTGTACCCCTCTCAGCCTCCCGGCAAACCATTCCCGAGGTTTTGTGGTTTGCACGGCTTTACGTCGGCTCCCAGTGAACTCTTTCACAGCCCCACCCACTTCCTCCTTCGCCCCTTAACAACGACCAGGGAACTTGCGTTTTAATCTCATTTTATGAAATGAAAATTTTTCAATTTTTCGACAAGAGATAAACTTTTTCTACTTGAATGCGTAATTACTCGTCTTTCAAATGAAAATGCTGTGAATTTTCTTCGGGTTCTTTGCTGACTTTTGTTGGTCACCATTGCCGCTGGTGATGCGAAGCTGCCTCCCCTGCTGCGGTAAGCTTCGCTGTTGCCACTGTATCCGTTAGCGTTGATTTCCATAATGGCGGACGATAGAAGCATAACTGTTAAGATTATTAAAACGAGCTGAAGTACAGGCTGACTTATGATGTGGTCAGCTGAGCCGCTCATTATCAGCGTTGATAAAAGAGCTCATTGGGGATAGGGGAAGAAAAACAGTAGGTTCTATACGTCGGCTTTAAAAGCATAGTTTATGATATGGTATACAAAAATGAGCGATATTGACGTATGTTATACGGTCATATAAATATTTTAAAATTAAAAGAGGTTTTAATAATAATAAGTTTTTTTGAGGTATCATTTAATTCATCATATTAATTGTATTGTAATTGTAAAAATTATGTTAAAATAATTATCAGAGGTGTCAGAGAAACCTTATCGAATCAATTTAAAAACAAAATTAAGTTCTCTGTATCTAAAAAACATCTAAATAATTTAAAACCAAACAAAGAGAGTAAAGTAATACTGATACTTATCAAACAAAAAGCAAAATAAAATAATATCTGAAGATGTTAAAAAAGAAATTTGTAACTCGGTTTTTGCTTAATGAGCAAACACACATACATCCACGTTACATCAGAGACGCATTAAAAAATGCGTTAAGGGCGCGTTGCCAAGACCCAAGTAGAACAAATATTAATTTCTTGGCATAAGCGGCCCACAAGCACATGGACATACTTTCTCAAAAAAAAGCAAGTACATATGTACATTACAAAATGTTTGTTAAGATTCAGGGGTTGATTCAAATAATACCCTGCAATTTTAGAAACGGTTGTCTCTTGACTATATTCAAGCTAAAAAAAAAAACGTTTCTATAACTAACTTTGATATTTTAAGATAGATCTTTGGGAGTTATTTTAAATGCTTGAATACTAAACCTAATTAGTATAATTACTATTTTAATTGCATTAAATTTAAAGCTTAAATATATAAAATAGCTCTTTCATTAAAATTGCTTTCCAGGAGTATTTTAGGTTCGACCCCAAATGCCACCCCAGTCTTCCTTTTGTTTTTGCCTTTTATTTTTTTGGTAAAAAGGACCCAAATTCTCCAGAGCAAAACGTTAAAAAATTAGCATCGGGCAGTGTTACTGCAAGCACATGTCGCTTTAGGTGTTGCCTTCCATCGTTTACCACCCCACCATAAATCCTACTGCTGAACATCTCGTGTTCTTACGCGCACTCACACTTTGCAATTGACATAAATTATTTAGACTCATTTAATGTACCGCTGCTGAAGCATCGCTTTTTACGATTTTCAATTTTTATTTTCCGTTTTTTTCCACCCTTCAAATGCTTTTTTTTTCTCTCTCGTGTTCATTTAGTTTGGGGTTTTTCCTTGGTAAAAGCAAAGAATTTTGTTGGAAAATTAAAATAATGTGTCCCCTGTCGCCGCCAGACGCGACTCTCGGGCTCGGCTATGATGTGGATGTTGTGGATTTTACGGGTGGAACATAAGTATCACAGCTCGCTGTATGAGTCTTTTCGCAAGCGATAGTGCCCAAGGAAATGTGTGCTTTGGATACTAAACACTTTTAAATTCGACCGAACTCTTTAAACTGTCCTTAATTCCCCTCTGGAAAGTCTTGAAATGTTAGCTGGCCAGTGGTCAAGCAAAATAACCCTTGACCCCTCCATCAATCTAAAGCTAATTACCGCTACTTGAATTGATAATGAGACTCATGTCATGTTTGCCCTATCACCCAACCCCTAATAACACGCTCGTTAATTCGTGTTCACACTGACCACACGGTAATCAACCTAGGGGACGAGGAGTAAAACAGGAAGTGACCATGCCTGGCAAACCCAATGTGAAGCGGTCAGCTCGGTCAACTGGTTTATGGCTGACCCGCTGACTTCTGAAGTGTTTGTCCTGCTTTATAGTTTAATTCTATTTGCCTTTTCGCTTTGGGCAGTGCATAAATTAGCATTATCCATGGAGGTAACTACATAAGGGGATTTTATAGCGGTCATTGGGCAATTACCAACGTAATTGATGGGTTAATTGCGTTGCTGGGCAGCGATCTGATTTGCAGCACAAAGGGGAAACCGAAAAACAGGCCTATGAAAGTCATACACCTTTTATTACGACTTGATCTTGTTTTTTAAGTAGAATGGGCCATGTAAATAAATATTTCTCCTTGTCCAGAATTTTGATATGTAGCACGCTAACAAGACGGTCCACAGCTGCTGCAGCATCCGCCCCCGCAGCAAGGTCCGCACGGTCCACTATAAAATCCGCATCGCGGCCCGAAACATCGGCCACTGAAGCAAGGACTACAGCAGGGGTAGTAGCAGGTTCCACAGCAAGGTCCGCAACACATGACGTTGCTCTGAGAGTTCTAAAATCCACAATACTTTAAAATGAATAGACAAATAGTTTTGATTTTTCTTACTTATACAACGAAGTTTTAAATACTTAAACAAGTAACAATAAATTTTGATGTTATCGTGTTGAAGGCCGGTGTAAGACTGAATATATGTATACCGTAGAACGGGTACACAAATTTGACAGCGGACAGAAACAGGATCCAGGCTAATGTGATCGAAATTTTATTTTAGAATGATTTTTAATAAGCAACTTTTGGTATGAGGTGTACATTTGTAAAGCATTTTCCGTTTTCCATCAGAAACCCATTTATGCCTAAAAACATATGCCTATGCAAACAAAAGGTTTCAACCTTTTCCATATTATTTGACCAAAAATGAGTTAGTTGTCATTAATTTCCAAATATGCCTAAACTTAATCACCAACCACCTCGCATACTGTTACACTTATGCAAATTGACGACATTACGAGTATTACCAAAAACCAAGGCACACTTTCGGATAATTAACAACGTCAAAAAGGTCCTCGCCTTAACTTCATTTCGTCCATTACCCTGAACTCATGTGGCAAATGTGAATGACCACCACTTGACCATTTAGCGTACCCGTACATGGCACGCGTCCTGCTGGCGCGAATATAATGCCAAGTCTAATGACCACTACGCACTTCCGCCTAGGCCCTTTGGAACTCAAGGACTCTCATGCGTATTTTCTGATCCTGGTTACTAATAAATATTCAAATTGCACGGACCGAGCACGGTCGCCAAAGTGTGTCGCATATTAAAAAGTCATTTTCCAAGCAAATGAGTTAACATTTTTCCTTTTGTTGGTTTTACCCAAGAAAAAACACCGACTAGGAGCTAGGAGCAACGAGAAACGGGACGGAAGCACATGCTGTTCGACATGAGCTTGGCCGGAACTGCCATACGTGCCGGAAATGCGTGATTTTTGCTATAGAAGTAGTAGCTCATAATCAGGTCGATATGTGAAAGCTTACTCTAATGTTCTCTATTTGAGAAAATTAAAATTAGCTAAAAACGCTAGGGCTAAAACGAATATTTAGAGATATCATCAAGAAAAAACGCATTTCAGGTCCCTAACACAATTAAATTAAATGAAAACAAATGGCTATATTACGCAAAATATATTTTGAAAGCAGATTGGTTAAATCATTATGTTGCCTTTTGTTTATGGTACGTATGATTTTGCAAACGTCAACTACAAATCCTTAAAGTTCATAAATATTCTAACAGTTTCCATCCTATCTCCCGTTTGCCGCGTCCGATTGTTGATGGCTGAGTTTTTTTGTGGATCGGCTTACGTCGCCGCCTGGTCCTGCCCACTGAATAAATGATTTTTAAAATTTGTATTCTGTTTTTTTTTCTTTGAACTGCCTGAGATGCGCTCAAGCTCTGCCAGCCTTTGTTTCACACATAGCTAGAGCTGTGGCTTTGAGAATCAGCTCTGAATCGATTCGTTATTTCTTTCGACTGGGAGCGTTGGTTGTGTTTGTTGTTCGGGCTTGTCATCTGGCTAAGCTCTAAAAATTAATGATGCGCAGCACATTCGAGAGTTCCCTGCTGTCATTGGCTGGGTTGGATATTCAAAATATATGTAAGTATGCAAAAAAAAAAACTAGAAACAAAATTCACATTCGCTACTATAAGCTGCGGCTTAGGTTCGCTTGCTCATTGATGAAAATTAATGAGTGTGCGTGTTGTGCTCCGTAAATATACCAAGGAATATTTTCGGAGATTCTGTAGTTGTTTCCTGCCCCGGGACCTAGCCCGGCCTGAGCTATCGCGCATTCGCTTCACAACGAGCTACAGACTCAGGACTAATTTGCATAATTACAGCCCGTAATTTTTTTCCTTTTTTACGCAGACAAAAGTATACACACGAATTGCTTGTGTGCGCCCTTCAGCAAAGGGACGCAATTTCCTTTTTTGTGTATGGCATTTTTTACTTGATATTTGTTTATTACGCAACCATACACACGCACTCACACACATTGCCTTGTAAAATTTTTGATTTCCGATGAACAATGTACCTTTATGCGTTCATGTAGGAAATACAGAAAATAGGGAGAGCATGACAAAATCCTTGACATTCGTATTCCCGTATTCACCATTAAAGTGGAAAATAATATTGGCTATACAAAACCTCCCGTCTTTTAGATTTGGCATACTTTTTGGATACTTTTTGTTTTAAATGTAGTATAAAAATAATCATTTAAATTGGTATTAACAAACCACAGTCGCACAAAAATCTCATTAACTTTGGCAATACCAGTTTTTCCGCTCTCAACTTTGGTGGGTATATACAAATGCAACCCTCAAAATGATTTTCTTTTTTTTGTTTTTTTGGGGTACATATACCGATTTTTAAACTAATTTCAAGACGCGCTCTTCTCCCATTTGGCTGGGTTTTCTCTCAATTCAAGGATGGAGTCGTCGGACTCGGGACAATCCGGATTGTGAGTTCATTCCACTCATTAGCATGTGCTTGGCGTAAGGAAAAAACGGCAAGGGAGGAGAGTCAGTTTTTCTTGTCTGCCTTCTTCCTTTAATTTTATCGATTTTCTTGGATGGCTCACACTGCTCTTTACCGTTACTAGCTAATGAGCTGCTCTTGTGTTCCGACTCGCTCGGGATCTTCTTGGCCCGGGCGTAATCATTCAACTTTACTGGCATCGCTGATTATAATCAGCATAATGTGTACTCTCTTACACTTCAATAGTTCACGCCACGGATCAGTGGAGCTCGGCTTGGCTCGTCCTGACCGGACCCCTCCCACTCCTGAGGCATCGACGCGTAGTGAGAGTGGAAAGACGCAGCATCCAGTCCAGGCCAACGATTCTCTGCCATCTTTCTTATAGGCTCTAATAACCGTAATCAGGTTAACGTTAACGTTCAGTTTACCTACTGATTTGCTGCCACTTGGCAGTCACTCCTATTCCTTCTATGGCCACGGTTTCTGCTTGGTGAATGTGTGAACATTCAGAGCCTAGTTTCTGAGGAGCCGTTTTAAGTTGTAGAATGCCCCGCAGGTACTAGTACAGAAGATTTTAGATACTCGATTTTAATCAAAATGGTGAGGCTTTCCAGTTAAGCCTCCGTTGTTCCGTTGACCAGCCAAAAGACCTTTCTCCCCCACGTTAGCTGTTTATATAATTATGATATTTGATTTAATGACGACTTGCTTCCGAAACAATCCAATCAAAAAATTTGATTGAAGTGGGCGTCGCCGAAACAAAACTGCCACAGTAACTTCTGCTGCCTGCCGGGCGTGAAACTATTTCAAAGGTCAGGCGGCTAAAAGACTTTCTTACACTTGCTAATGGTAAGCCAGCTCTGGGAATTGTTATAGCTGATTTACTGAAATGGCCCACACCAATAGTTTCCCTGAAAATTTATAACCACCTGATCAACCCACACACTCACATGGCAAGCCGATCTCTCGTTATAAAATTCTTAATTTGGAATCATTAGCAGGCAAGGCGGATAAGGTAGCGAGTGTGAAGCGTTGAGAAATACACAACCACAACCCAGTCTGGCGATATTGGCAATGAGCTTGGCTGAACACGAGTTTCCACTGTTCCTCGCCAAGAGCAAAATCAAGGCGGCAAAATTTAATACCCATATATCGTTACCGGGCTGCTACACAGCACACACGGCCTGGCCACAGAGATCTGGGATCCGATCGGAGGGCACCTCCTGCCTGCTTTTGATTTTTAAATTGAAAATAATAATTTTGCGCACTCAATTTTCAGCGATTTGTCAAAACATTGTTTATTGTCGACGCCAAGTCCCGATTCTCCAATACTGCAGTCTCCAGACTCCACATCGCCCTGCCGCTGAGCTCTGTACTCTCCGCTCCACTGCGGCGGCGCACTTTAAGTTAATTGAAATATTTCAACGATTTTCGCCCTGTGGTTTCTTCTACCTGCCGTCGTGTGTCCGTCTTCGGGATCAAAGGGGATTCCTCTCTGCATGCGGCTGCGATCAAAGAGCCTTTTGCATATTCCTCTCGGATTACTTCTCTGGCTGCCTTTTAATAGAATTCAACGCTTATTTCTATCGCATGCGATTTATTTCCTACCATTTTCGGTTCACGAGTCTCTGCCCCTCGCCATCGGTTGTGTGCGGAGTTCAATATTGATTTTTATTACCATTTGACCGCTAGGCGCCATATTGCTTTTAAATTGAGTGATTATTGGTCGTGGAAAAGCCAGCCAGTATTGATATGGGAAAATATAAAAGTTAAATATTGGAATTCGATTTATTAAAAGTCGGAGAAGAATCGTGAACAGCGTCTGATTAGCTTTGCTGAAAAGTGGGCAGCTTTGTTGTTAATAGATATCAGAAGATGATCAATCATTGTCGAGTATATGTAAGACAGGACATAAATGTGTATACAAATCGTAAATTAAATGTGATATTTTTATTTCCTTAATATTTTAAAACACTTGAAATGATTAACTGCTTCATAAGCTGCAAGCCAATGTCTGCAAAGCATCTTATCACTTACCCAGAGGCCTGCTGAGCACTTGGTGCGGTAATCCTGGGCCTTGTAGCCTACAAATTTGGGGCTTGCTCTCACAGACTGCACCTCATCATTCCAAAGCTCCCGAGTTCCAGCCCGATGTTATGCCACTGTCATCTGGCACAAACCACTCTTTCTGTGAGTATATAGCTGTCATACGCTATTTCCAGTGTGGCGTCCGGCTAAAAAATTGTATACAATGTCGGCCAGCATTCAGAAATCTGCCAACGCCCCAAAAGTTTCTGAGCCGTCGGAAGGCAGCGCGTAAATCTTTTGCATAATTCAGTGCCTGCTTTTTCTTGTGCCTCTCCAGACCCACTTGAGGGGTTCACTTCCACCTTTTAGCCCAGCGCTGCCTGTCACACCAACGGCTCGGCTCATACCACCCTTACGCATTGTCCCCCGCAGTCCTTGTTTGTGTCCATCCAGTCGAACTGGCGAAGAGCCCTCTGTCTGTACCCATTCTCTGGCAGCATCTTGCTGGGTGCCCGATGCAAAGCCTCGCTGTCCTTCATTCTCACCCAACCCACCCTCGGCCTCATCCTGGTCGCGTGCGTTTTATAGTTAAACATGCCACCCATTTAATAATCATCCCTCCACGTTCCAGTAATGTCGTAGCCACATGTAAATGATTTTTCCCCTCGCCTCCCTGCTCTGATGCTGCTCCACACTTTGCTACTTTCTCGGGCTCTGTTCAAACACACTCTAGAAGCCCCTTCTTGTGCCGACGAATATACATATATACACTTTTTAAAACTTATCCCAAAGCTCCTGTTTGGAGCGTGTTCAGGACAAGTTCGTTTCTTGGTCTCTCGGGGCGTCATTTGTATAAAGCGAAGGTGAAGGATTTTTCAATTCCCATTCCTGCCCCCACTTTACGTGTACACTGTACAGTTTCTTTGTTTTCGGCCGCCCCACAGTGGAATGAATTGCGCCGAGCCAGCGACATTACCTTCTGTTGCAAATGTCAATTTATTATCATCTACGCACTTCGATCCTTCTTCATTCACCTTAATTTTTATTGCATGTAACAAGTCTGCCCCTTGTAAGGACTGGGTGGTATATTTTTAGAAAATCTTACGTTGTTATAGGGGGAATTTACTGTGATTAAGTAAAATGAATGAAATTATTTTAAACAGAGCATTTTTAAGACCTAGGGCCCTGGTCAGCCGTCAACATTCGGGCAAATTCGACATAAAACGACATTTTATCGAAGGATCTCACGTGCAATTTAACGAATTTTCTAAGACACTAGAAACCGTAGCACAAATCTTAGACAACCATGGCTACGCAGAACGCTGAAGCGCCCAGGCGATTATTTCTCCCACCTTCTCGCAACTCGACGGGCTCTGGAAGTTGCGCATGCGCAGTTAGCGTTCTGCGGCGATGATATCAGAGTGGAGGCTTCGATACTCGCCTGGCACGAAGCATAGACTCGCAGCCTTAAATATAATATTTGTATGCGTTATGGGCACATGCGGATACTAAGAGATGTGGGGGAAGGTACTGGCCCGAGTCGTAGGAAGCAGTTGCAGAAAGGCTTGTTAGTCTGGAGCTGCCCTGACCGCGGCTGAGGCCACCACCGTCATCATCATCGTGGCCTAAGCAGGCATTGAGTTGTGAATGCTAGTTACTCTGGGTCCATCCTGTTATTGTGGCTGGGCAGGGGAACCCTGGGGTCATTTAGCTTCTTAAATGTAATTCGACGTGTTCGTGCGGTATTTTTCGGCAACACTTTGCAAGTGATTCCTGCTCTTTAAGCTGGTTTGAGCTGGTTCCTGAAAGTATTTGCTAACAGGGTTGTCGAAGCGTCATTCGTTGGCATTCTTAATGAGCTATAGATAGAATACATCAATAGAATTACATTCAAGTACTATACAGCTTTTAACAACTCAGTGCATGAACGTAAATTTCCAGAATTAATCATTTATTCAACAGTCGACAACAACAGGCGACTTTTTTTGGTTAAACACTGCCAAAGAAGAAGAATATAAAAAAAACTGAATGTATATTGCATTGGCTGGGCAGATGATCGCCCGAAGCCTAACCACAGTCAATTTTATTGTTTTCCGGTGCTTAAATTGTTATCCTTTGCACCAGAGTTATTCGCTTCTGAGTCCAGCCTTCTTTCATTGGAACAGGGGCTTTCACTTTGGTCGAATCTCTGCCCGGCTGCCCTCTTAGCCACATACGATTCCCAGGTATTGGGATCCCCTCTTGCTCTTTTACAAGAGTTTGGCTTGTTCCTCCAGCCTTTGTGCTACTCAGATGGCTGGAGTTTTCGTAACACCCACAATGGTGTTTTCTCAGTCCACTTTTTAGTTTGCGGCACTTTTGCACTTGAAATGAGATCGCCAATGGATCAGACACTCGAGTCATGGAAATGATTTATTTGAGCACGCGCACTTGAACCCACAAAGTGAGCCCCTGAAGCCCATTGGTAGTTTTAAAGCCTCTGTTATCAGTGGGCAATTAATCCGAATGATTGGTAATATTACGCCCACATAGAGTTCAGCTCTGTTGAAAGATCCAGGAAATTCCAATAGTATCGTACTGAAAAACGGATGGCGGTAGACTATTTGGTTCTTAAATTTTAAGTTAGGAAGACCCTTACCTAAAATTATAAATCATATTAGCGTTTCTCTTATAATCCAATTCATATCCAAATAGCCTCGTTTGCCCAGCACTTGCAAATCTCTGCTGATTTACACAATGCTTGATATCTAAGCTTGCATGCGAATCGTGCAGTGAATGTAAGAGCAACCACCTCCTAATCCTGCAACCCAAGACTTTGCCGCCAGCACAAAGATAAATGACAGCAATTGACTTCATTAGCAGTAAATGTCAAGCAATGCATGGCGTAGAGTGCGTGTGTAATTTTTTATAACAACAAACAAAACGCCAGCATCCTCCTCCCACCCACTCGGCCCGATCCACCCCCCAGAAGAGCGGCAATTCCCAACCCCCCACGCCCTGCGGCACTTGCCAAAACTCCCGGAAAAGTCAGGAGAAAATTTGCATACGCATTTCGCTTGCATCGCTGCGTGAAGGCAGTCGGCAGTCGGAGTAAGCTGCCCGCAGTGACTCCATTACTGTGGACCACGGGACAGACAATGAAACCATCAAAATCCAATGAAATAAAATAAAATTCCAATAAAAACATTTTGGCAGAGGGCAACCGGGTTACCGGGGGAGAGTTCTGCGCCCTTGGCCCCTGTTCCTGGCCATGGGTTCTGTTGACACACCATCGAAGGGAAGAAAGTGTGTGCAGCCAACCAAAATCTGCACATATACAAGCCACCACCACCCACCCACCACCGTTGACGTGTGCTTGGGATTTTGCAAATTTTCGCAATGTCGTGGAAAAACCACTGGAAAAACTGTTTTCTCTGTGCTGATGCTCTGCTGGTGTTTGCCTTTACCCTTGTTAGCGGTTTCTGCCAAGCGATTCTGCTAAACTGTCAAATGTCAACATGCCACTTGGTGGCTTTCGTCAAACAAGGGGCGTGGAAAGTGTGGAAGGATACTCTGATAAATTCCTTTGGAATGCAAATAATATATGGCTGGGTGTTTTTGGCATAGCGATGCTCGCTATTAGCTTCATAAGTTTCAATGCTTCCACGTACAGTCTGCTTCCACGATCTATTAAAGATTCAAGCGAATTCGATGCGTACTTTGATGCAATTGCAACGAAGACGTGGCGAGTGGCACAGTCACAAAATCAGGGCCAGATACAGATACGGGCATTTTTACAACATGCAATTACCGACATATGCCACACATATCTACGAGCGGCAAACAAAAGCAAAGTAATTCACTTTGACTAGCCAGTTGGCCAGTTCTGCGACTGGTCTGAGCTCCAGCCTTTGTAGCCGCACAATTTACGATGCATATTTGGATCAAGCCACATTATACGTGTAATCGTTCCACAGACGCTTTTTGCACGTTTCGTGCAAATTGGAACAGAGCCATACTGTTGATGGGCCGGGAATATTCCCTTTCGGCTCTCCTTGCTGGCAGTCACATCAAACTCACCGCTATCAAATTAAGCATTTTTGTAAATTTGTTTGCATACTCCGCATTTGTCTTCTCGATTCGCGATATTCGGCCCAGATAATCCAGAAAATATGCATAAAATATTTGAGATATATGGCACAATTTGTTTAATTTACAGGACGTGTTGTAGATTTTTATTTTGCCTTCAAAAAAACGAACTAGCCATATGTTGCATATATCGTTAATGGGCCCTCTTCATTCACAATTATATCCAATGTATCACGAGCGGGCATTTAACACCACTTAGCGCACATCCGACAGCAGTTTCCTTGTAAAACCGGTCTGAAAGGGTCAGTCGAGCCAGTTCGAGCCCTTCTTCAACTCTTTTATTTCGTCTACAAATTACAACTTAATCAGGAATTGACCCACAACCCGAGTGCGATTCAAAAATAATTGGAGGGCAGCAGTGGCAGGCAAACAAAAGGGGGGAAATGGTGACAAGCAAAGGTCATCCAATGTCCATGACGACGACGGATTTCGGGCTGCCGACGAGCGACAACAGACTGACCGCACGAACAAATAAATGGACACGGGTCGGCGGTAGAGGTCAGTTTCAGTTTCAGTAGCAGCAACAAAAGGTGGGCAATCATAATAAAAAGAATTCGTAAAGGGGTGTCGATTATACGTAAGGGTGAGTGCTGCCCGCGGATGGCGGTAGGCCAAAGGCTACTCAAAGTTATTGTGGCTGTTGTCGCTGCTGTTGTTGTTTCGGCTGCTCCTGGCAGGGGCCGCAAATCAATTAAGGTGGCAAATCATAACGGAACGCGCCAGACCGGTTTTTTTCAGAGGTTCAGTTCGGCTTTTCATATTTAGCAGGTTGACCTAGGTCGACCGAAGCACACAGCCCTTTTAAGGAGCAACAGAGGGAGGGATGGAGCGCTAAAAAGAAGTTGGCGAAATCAGCCCAGCCATTAAATTAAGCATCCGGAAACAAGCGAAATGCTTTTAAACCCCAAACAAGGAATATCCTAAAATCAACTGGGGTTGGCGAGCAATAAAATTGTTGTGAGTATTAATAATTTGAAATTAAATACAACATTTTATTGGTTTTTCTTCAATACTTTAGGGGTTCCAGTCCTTGGCTGTCTTCTTTCATAGTCCACAAAATAGCACTTGCATTCGGGCGGGATCCCACTAAAAATCGTATTTGTACTTATTTGTAAAATAATAAAAGATAAGTTCGAGCGAAATAAAGAAAGGTTAAAATATTACACGCTCCAGAACGTGACCAATGCAAATGCATATGATTCGAGGAGAAGGAGGGAAGGGGGCAGTCAACTTAATTGAACTTTGCAGCCCAACGTGTTGCTTCTGCAGACGAGGACTGTGCAGGGTCTTTGCCTTCATGTAGATCATCTGGGCAGCGAACAAGCATAAAAGCTGGCCCTTACACTCTTGCGGGCTCGCGTGTGTATCGCCGCTGGAGGATCAGCAGCGGCAGCAGCCCAGGTATGGAATTATCGGTCACGTAGTAAAACAAACATTTTCATAAGAATGCCATACGTAAGCTTTGGCGCATTCAGGTCCGAAGAGGAGGCGAGGACTCACCATGGAAACTACTCATAATGGATGATAATCGCTTATATATTGCAGTGGGACCCGGGACCTTCGACTGGGCATTTTGGCAATGCCTGTGAAGCGCCACTTGCCCCCAGTTCACGGTTTGAGGGCTCGATCGCGTTGCTCTCTTTGGTGTGGGAAGCGGCGATTCGGCACTTTCATTGTCCCTTTACTTGCTAAGCTTGCTCTGCTTTTATTTTTCAGTAGAAAACGTTTTAAAATATGGTAATCTAAATGAATATAAAACAGTAACTTGTTACTTGACGAATTATCTATCAGGTTTAATGGATTTTAATTCTTGTACGATTTTCCACAAGATGAATCTTGACTCGACTCAGGCCCTCTTGCAGGGCCGGATTGTATGACAATCAGATAATAATACCTCTGAGATACGGGGCAATTCCCTTTATAACCATGAGCCGTTGACAGGCGCCGCATGCTGCCCCCAAGGGGGCGGGGTGGATGGCGTTTAGGAAAAGAGCTCTCTACTTTGTCGGCGTGCAAATTTATTCTGGGAACAAAAATTTATGACACGCAACTTCGCACACCCGCTGCACGTAAACAAACATACACCCTCACCCTCATAAAAAGGCAGCCAATAAACTAAACGACGAGCCATCCTCCTCTTGAACTCCCCCTCTCGGCGGCCTTTCCATGTTTGCAAAAAAAAAAGCAGGGAAGGAAAGAATCAGGCTTACCCTAATTTAGTTTGGCTTTCACTTTCATATTCTGGGTTTTGGCAAACGGCAAACGGCGAACGACTGGAGGACAGGACTTTCTCTTACATCCCTTCCCCGAGCAAGACAAAGTGAACATCTACCCCTGCGACTCGGGGGTTTTCTATTTCACGTCATCGCTTTGATTGCAATTCAATTGCAAAATTGGCAAAAACATCAATTTCATGCCGCCGCAGAACAATCATCAAGTGCCAAACCATTACGTAATCAGCAACAATGGCGGGGGTGGAGACGGGGGAGGGTAGCTCGAGGACGAGGGGTGTGACCCAACAAGTATTGGGCAAACATGTTACCCATATCCTAATCCTGTGCCCTGCTCAGCGAACCCCATAAAGGATACTTAACTCGACTTTACACAATCTGATTTTCGGCTTGCAAATTTTTCCTCCTGCGTGGCGCATTTTCCCGAGTTCGCCAATTTTCCTATCTGCCTCCTTGTGCGGGAGAGGGTGGCTTGTTGTGGTTGTTGATTTAGTGGTGTTGTGATTTCGTCGCTCTGCCATTGTTGTATTCGGGCCTTTTGTTGTTATTGTCGTTCTTGGTGTTCAAGGTAACCAGGAAATATTTGATAAACGGTTCAATCGCATTTGCATTAGAATAAGTAACGAAAAATTCTATCGGCGGCGAAAGGAGAGTAGAAAATGTGAAAGGGATGTTCATTTTGTGCGAATTTCGATCAAATTAGCGGCCTGGAGGCCTGCTTTACTGTCATGGCAGCCAATTGGCCCAAGGGAAAGGTAAGTGCAGCTAATTTAGCTGTAATCATTTCCTGATTTAATGACGAGCTCTTTAAAAAGTTGTAGCTGGTTATTAGGATCCTGTGCAAGAAAGTTGCCTACTAATTTACCAGCAACTATTTAACGATTTCAATCCCTCGATACTTGAACCGAAATGAGCTCCTCCAAATAAGTTTTAATCGCTCCATATTTCGTTTCTCGTGAGATAGTCCTTCTCTGAATACTCGGTATTATGCTAATTCCAATTCATGTGCCACTAGACAGGAAAAAAACGGAAAGGCCCATGTGCAGCATCCATCCTTGGCCCCAACCCTCGTCACTGGGACGATTGAAAATGCTAATGGCCGTGCCACCTAGCGGCCTGAATCGGCCTGCTGTCGCTCAAAAAGTTTCTGCCACCAAATCCAATTGATTTCAACCAATTTCTCAAACTCCTCCGCAAAAGGAGAAAGAGAAATGGGGAATGAAAAAGAATACGTGCCAAGCGGAAATAAGAGACAAAAAATAGCAAAAAATCAATTGAAAAAACTTTTTATTTTTTCCGATGCCAGCGAAGAGAAGTCTCACGCCCACGACCACCATCCCCCGAATCACTAAGCCTCCAAGCAGACCAAGTCCAAGCACTCCAAGCACCAATGGGTCCATACTCGTGCGTCGCATGAGTGACAAAGAAATGGAAAAAATTGAGAACTAAATCCAGCGGTGCGGCAAGTCCTTCGACAGCTCGGAGGATTCTCATTGGCCGTTGAGCAACACATGGAGCATGGATTGTCAATTGAGTTGCGTATCCAAATGGGCAGCCCCAGCTACATTCATACATATATACACGAGCGAATATATATCGCTGTCTATCTCGGTCGGTATAGCAAATAAAATGCAAAAGATGCCAAATAAAAAATGACATTTGGATACAAATCGAAATCAGAAGGCGATGGTGGATGAGCGGGCCGGCAAAGGAAGTACGCAGAGAATTTCAATTGAATATTTAATGGCAGCCAACTGCTGCTTAGCTGGCTTGGGCGTTACGGTGAGCTTAGGAGTGGAATTCAAAATTTATTGTGGTTAGACCTATCCTTGGCAATCGGAAAGAAATATGTTAGCCTTAATGTCTACATTTCTTTTAACAATGTGAGTCTATTTACTCATCATAAAGCAGGTAAATGCCACTCTTTTGGATTATATAATAAATATTTTGTAATTGTTTAAATCAATCCGTTATTATCTGACACTTGAGTAATTTTCATTCGCAAGACTGCCAATCTTAAAAAAACCTATGAATAGTAATTAAAATCCATTAGTAAATAAAACAGTAAAACAAAACAAAATGTCCTTTCATTGATTCTGGCTTAAAGCGCTCTGATGCTGTCAACTTTTGCCCGGAAATTGGTCATTATGTGCAGCGTCTCCAGTAAACTTTACGTGGCTTTTGGTCATTATGGCAGAGCACAGAGAACGAAAATAAAAAACCTTGAGAAAACTTGCGCTTTTTCTTTTTCCGGGAGTCCATTGTGCTTGGGCAAGACGGCGAGGCGCAGAGCAAAAAGAAAAAAAGCCATCCAGGCGAACTGTTGTTCAAAGTCAAGGCAAAATCTTAAAGTAATAAAGTAGCCGCCATCGCGAGGTCAGTGCCGGACCTGGTCCGAAGTGTGAATGACCTTAAAGTGACCCGTTTTCCAGCTCCGCATTGTGGCAGCGTCGGCTGCTCTTCTGCGCTTTAACTTCCGCATTGTACTCCACCCTCCGCCACTGCCTTGCAGGACTTGGCCTTGACTTGAATTAAATTAAACTTTCTTTCGGTCTATTTCTAAAATTCTTTCTTGCAATTACTTGAATTTTTAGTCGTTGCCGTTTTCATTTGCAAGTGCTTTACGGTATTGCATTGCCTTTGTCAAACCCTTTGCCTTTGACTGTCATATTTCTGTAAGTGGGCTACTCTACTCCTCTTGCAAGTACTTTTGAAATAATGTGAAACCTTTGTGAGGCCTTTGGCGCTAGCTGAAGAGGGTTTCCCGTCCTTTGTACCTTCTTACGAATACACGAGTAGTTTCACAATCTCGAGTACTGGACAGCTGAAGCGAGCAATTAAAGAGTTTCCCTACAGTAATAATTTGCATTTAAATGCTTTTTTTCATTTTATTTATTTGGATCTTATACCCTGTGTATAGAGCACATAACGCATACATATGTTTGACTGTATTATGCTTAAAAATGTGAGCTAGTTACAAAGCCTTAATTAAAACTACCATGTCGTATGCGTAATTTATCCACAACATTACTCATACGTCTGTGTATCTATCCTGCTCACTCTTTCAGTTCTGTTCCAGCAAGTGTAGAAACACACAAGAACATTCCGACCATTTCAGTCAATCGCATGCACGAATTTATGTGCAATGCACTAGCATGTATTATATAGGGAAAGTAGGAGGAGGGAAACGTATAATGCGAGTACATAAAGCTGCAGTCGTAGTCGTATGTACGATTTTGTGTGCTAAATAAACCTAAACATGCTACCAGGCAGAACTCATTCGTTTCCCATTCGTCGCTTTGCTGGGAGACCCAGCAACACATTAAGTTCAAAACGAATGGATGAGAGTTAAAATGAGCCACATACACACACACACATACACAGGGCAAGTGAGCATAAGTACGCAACGAGTACAGAGAATAAATCACACGAAATGCGAATGGAACGAAACGAAACCGAAGCACAGTACCAAACAACCTCTTACATACATTCACTCTTTTACCAGGCAGCCTCTGCTCCACCACCCACCATCCAATTCACCCCATACCAGCTTTCTAACAGCAGCGACGACGACGTCGCTTAAAAATCCCACAACAGTAGAAAGTGCGGGGCTGAAAATGTGGGGTGGAGGGCGAAGACACACAACCAGAGACATGCAGACGACAAAAAAGGCGGAGTCTAAAAACTGGGGAGCAAAACAACAACAGCAACAACAACAACGTCAACTGAAAAAGGAAATAAAAATCATGTAAGACTCAGACACACACCCACACATACACACTCATATACCGCTATATGTATTAAAGCGCCAACTCGTGTGCAGCAAAATAACAACAACAACAACTGGCGTCTCTGTATGTGTGCGTATCTATGTGTGAGCTGCTCTCTCTCTCTTTCTGTCCTAGCCTGGCGCTCGCTCTTTCTCTCGTTTGGAGCTTGGAACGAAAAAAGCGTGGAGCAAAAAAATTAAGCGAATACCGAGTAAAAGCCGAGCTGAGCAGCGGCCGCGCTGTTGGCGCCTCAGCTGCAGTCGACGTCGACGCAGCATGTATGACGAATACAACTCGCATTGCACACTCTCATACGTGAAAGCTGGAAAAGAGTGGAAACGGGGGCAGGAGCAGAAAGGATGGCTCGGATCCGGAGAGGGGACGGAGACGATGCCTGATTCGTACATGGGTAAATACATACGAATTGTACCTATGTGACCGTGTGTGTGTGGACATCCATATATACAATCATATATCTCAGGGAGGTGCATGTGTTTTTCAATTTATTTCTGCCGGGAGGGATTGGTGGAGATAGAGGAGCAGCACTGGAGGCAGGGCAAGCTCCGATGAATGACGGAAACGGTAGGGGATATGACCAGAGCCTTCCGCAAAGTGTCTTGAAGGGTAAAGGTATAGGAAGATTCGATTTAGGTAACTCTTAGCGGTCACCATCAAAAGAAGGGTTTCCATATTCAAATCAAAAACCTATCAATAGCCTTTTTACTACAACTTTCTTATATTCCAATATATACCAATTAATTAATACCGTTTCCATACCATTTTAGTCCTTTTTTTAATAATATTTTATCATTATTATTTTGAAAAGTTCCCAATCTGGAGAATGCGAAGGGGTTGTTACAATAAAATGATAGAGGACCTAGACGATATGAAGAAAAAAAAATGCTTTATTCCGATTCAGTAAAACATTTTGTTTCTGATCACAATCCATACTCTCTGGATCACGTTAATAAATAATAATCATATGCAGAAGGAAGCCCAAGCTGTTAAGCTTCTCGTATTTTGTTTTCATCCCATGTAGATTTTGGCAACAGAACGCGGCTCTAAGCAAATTGCGCAAATACAAAACGGAAATGTTTCCATCAACAAACGAGGCGGGGAGGCGAAGCCGAAACAAGCCCTTTTCACCAAGACAAGAGGAGGAGAGGAAATAAATTAAAAATCCGACTTAATGCGCAAAAAAAAGAATGGCGAAAATCTGTGCATTTGTAAGAGGAAACAAAATATCCCCAAACAAAATATTCCATCGGACGGGAGAATTATCTGAAGTAGGACCTCGGAGCACTCTGAGTACATTCCAGTAAACGTGGAATGGAAGTCGAAGCCAACTGACGACGCTCTGTCTGTGAGGAAAAAGCGCTCAAGCTGTCTGTATAGGTGGGACCAGGAAGAGAGAGAAAGAGAACTCTCATGAGAGAGGAAAACCCAGTATGAGTGACTTTTTGAGCGCTTTTTCCACTGTCGGTCCCACTACTGTCCGATGTGACTAGGTTTCGCTTATTTATCTGTTGACTTCTTATGTACCGGGACATATAGTGAAAGGGTTAAAAACCTGTGATCTCTTTAGACACCCCCAATAACTTTCCCCCTTTTTTCTTTAGCCATAGTTAAGAGTTGAACTTTCTTGTCTGAATTATTGATTAATCTTCTCGGCCATTTAATTTGATGTGTTGGCTAGAATTATTCTGGACATTTCACATTGGCTGGCTGCACTAACCCTGGTGGCACCTTTAAAAGGGCACAAGCACCTTTAACAATTAGCAGTTCGGCAAAGTATTCTAGCAACCTCTTCACCCTTATTTTCTGCAATTAACTGAGAGTGATTACACCTGCGACTTGAAGTCATCCCAGTCTCCAGTCAAATGATGATTATCTATTATACCATTTTAGGCTTTGAATGATTCTCAGTGATTTTTCACACAAATCAATGGTCCTGCGCCCTTTTACTACGCCTTCAAACTGAAAAAGACTAATTGATAATTTCGCTTTAAAACACAATCATCGTCATTCCCAACAGAGGACAACTCCTGCGCTATGTAAATCAATCAGCTTCGCATTTGGCTAAAATTAATTTCCTGTCATTTTTCTTCTCTCGAAACTTAAATGTGAAAATGTTTGCTTCTTGGAAGAGGCCCACACAGGTTAAACGTCCAAAGTATTCGGCGATGTCTTGGCCAGAATTAATTAAATGTTTAACGATCCTTTAAGATCTTTGGCATTTGGTTTGACGCTTTAAATGACTAATTATTAAGCATCAAAATCTATTACATTCAACGAGATGAATTATTTTAGACGGGTTTCCAGTTACACCAAATGCAATAAATAGCCGAAGAACGGGCTCACTTACGTAATAATCCATATCACCTCAACGGTGAGTAATACTGACCGCCCACACCAATAAGAGCCATAAACGTGCCTCTGATCGCGACGATTGATCATTTAGCAAGGGTTACCACCTACTTTGGCTGGTGCTGCACTTTTCCACATTTTCTGTTGCTTCCAGGCATGGCGAGGTGTTCTCTTATACACCGACGAGCAATTTGTTGCCATCACCTCTGCTATACCCTTGCAAGGAGTAAAACCATTTTATACGAACTGGGACTGCTACATTGTATAATGTACAGGGGTCATTCTAATAATATTCACACGTAAAGTGTGCTTGTGCAAAAAACCTTCAAGTACACTGGGGGCTCCAGAAATATCCATTCATTAGCACCACCAGTAATAGCGGACGAACATGTGAGGGTATACTTTACTTCGTCGAGCATGAAAGCCCAAATCATTTTTGTGTTATTGCTTTTCTCATTTTTAGTTTCAAGTCAAATGTTTAATTTATGACTTTGGCGATATTATGCTTCTTGTGAGATGGATCAAATTTGTGCAGAGCAAAAGGAGCTCTTTCGCTTCAGCTTTGGAGGATTTCTTATTTCGTAGTGTTCACTTGAAGTCCAAGCCAGTCACTCATTGTCTGAACTCATTTGCTAATGATGCCCTGATTTGTTTACCATTTGGGTCCAGCGATGGGGCCCCCATAGCTCAAGGTTCACCAGAGCGCCATCGATTGACTGTCAAGCCGAGATGAGCGAGTGAAGAGAGGGCTATGATATATTTAGACCAGAGCCGAATGTCTTGCAGCATTGAGACCTCGTTATAGCCATTGAAGAGAGTATAAATGAGCTAAGACGGAAGCTGCAGATGAAAACGGAGCTGCAAATAAAGTAGGGATGCGGGTTGAGAGCCAAGAGTCGAGAGCCGCGTGCTTGGAGATCAGGGCTTGCAAAATCGAATTTGGCACCAGCGAGCGGTTGGACATCTTCGACGCTCCGGCATCGCTTCGTTAGCCCAGCTCGATGGCTGTTGTCTTGGGAAATCTTGTCCAGACGGCAAATTTAGCTGTAAAATGTCATTTCGTGCAGACAAGTTAACAAGGCAAATAATAATGTTGACGGGTTGCATGGACCCAATCCCAATAACCGAAATTCAAGTCGGCTCAGTCAACTGGTTTACTGGGTCAATCTGATTAGCTCGAAGAGTCCAGCTTGCCAGCAACCAGCTTTTAGTGTCGAAATTTATTCGCGTAACAATAAATTATCGGCGTCGATTATGAGAGCTCCTTTCCTCTGTGGTTTGCTGAACTTTCTGTTGACATTTGAATTTGTCTAATTACCGACTAAAGTTCAAGCCGAGTCCGATGATGGATCCATAGTAGGCACGCCACAGATACGTAGGTACAGATACGAATCACTGCCGGCAGTTCCCTTCCACGCTTCGAGTACACACAGTTCTGAAAAATTTCTCACACTGGCTACCAAGCAACTACAATGGGTGAAAATATAATAGACACATTATAAGCCAGACAAAACAGACAAATGCCCAAACTACAATTCGTCAATTGTATTCAAATTCATGTAAATGGGCAGCGCCTCTAGAGCAGAGGAAGGGCTGAGCAGAGAAAGATCTCGAAGAAGTCATCCCCCAAGACCCCATCCCATCTGACCACCAGAGTCCGGTAACGTGCCATGAAATTGATCTTCACACTTGAAACAATTTGAAAGCGCTCACATGCTGTGCCCTAGGCAGCTCGGCTGTTGTCTTCTCGGCCAAGCGTTCCGAATAAACTATTTCAGGGGGCTCGGATCTTTTACAGCGGTTATTTGACTTTGCACTGGGACCCGGTGCCTGATCCGCTGATCTGCTGTTAATCTCGATTAGTTTCTGCTGAGCTTTGATCAGCGCATATGTCTGACGAGAAACGTCTGGTCTTTGTCTTTGTCTTTACTGGTGCTGTTGTGGGCTTGAGCTGCTAATCACGCGTGCAACATGCCGCAAAGCCAAAGACACAAGGGAATCACCGATGGTCTGCTTGGCCTTTGTTTGCTGGAAATTCAAATTGCGAGAAATGTGTGTCAGCTACTTTCCTTCAAAAAAGCGGAGGAGGGGAAAAAGTGGCGAAAAAAGAGATTCAGTTGATCTGGACCAAAAATCAAGTCGTTTTCTACTTATGTTTCTCTATAGCATTGTGCTTTTCTCTCTAGCGAGTTACTCTTAAAAGTCCCCACATCAAACGCATTTCAAGTTGATGCGCCCATAAAGCGAGTCCGATAAGCGAGTAAAGCGCCAAATGCTCAACAAAAGGTGCAGAAAGCACGACCTGATCTGGGAGCACAAATCGGTTGTGCCATAATGATGGTTTGGATCGACGCACACTGGGCTTTTGACAGAGAGTTCTTTAAGTTTTTCTGCCACCCTAAGAAAACAAACGAAAAGGGGTAAAATAACGCCTTTACATTTCTTTATTATTGAATTGTTTAGGCAAAAAGGGCTCCACTGAATTATATTGCGAATTCGGCCTTTTAGTCCCACTGTGCGGGAGAGGCACCAGCTGACGAACGTGGCCAAGGAACACCAGCGCCGACAATTAGAATCAAATTTGGTGATGCGCTCTTTTCCGCCTGGATAAATCTGAATCTGCATCTAACTAGGAAGGTTGGCCATGACCACATTGTGCGTCACGATGCGGCCTCCGATCGAGATCTTGGACTCGACTGCGGAGTCGGCTTACTCACACTCACACATGCAACCCTTTCCTTATTCCCTTCGTTTTGATCCGTACGGCGTGGCCGATGATGCTGCTGATTTGGATCTTCTAGTTTCTATGTTCTGATCTTGATTTCGATTTCAGCGACATGTATTGTTGGTGGGTTCTGTGTTGCTTTTGTGTTTCTGCAGCGCGCCGGCGACGACTCCCCGGTGCGGCAGCTGCAGCTTCAACTCTGAACTTGCAACAAATTCAAGCGCCAAATTTGAATGCCCCACCACGACGATGAAGATGATGGGGATGATTGGGTGCTGCAGGAGTTGCGGGGGCGGCAGAGCGTGTTGTGTATGCGATCGGTTGGCTCCGAGTTCTTCTCTGGCTAGCTTCCTTCTCTCCTTCTTATTGTACAATTTTCCTTTTCGTATGACACGACAAACATGATCTTGTTGCGGCAGTTGTTGTTGTGCTGGCTGTTTCTGTTAGTAGATCACTTCGCTCTTTGTGTGGCTTTATCAGTCGAGACAAGCGCAACGTTTATTGCTGCAGGAGTTGCGAAGGAGTTCAGTTCGATGCAGTTTCAGTTCCAGTTCCTTGCGGACTTAGCCAGCAACTCCACCTACACCAGAGACCCTCGCTCTGGGCTGGCCCTCTTGACCACGTGATCACGATTTATTTGCTCGCCTTGCATTGTTGTGGCTCTTGTTTTTGTTTTTGTTGCTGTTGCAGTTGCTGTTTGTTCGGGCCTAAATACCCCGCGTGTTGCTGCTGCTGTTGAAGCAGCCACTGCAACTGTTGCGGTTGCCGTTACCGCTCCCGTTGCTGCTGCTGCCGCTGCTCCAGAAGTTGTTGCTCCAAAACCGTTCCCGTTTTCATTATTTCATGAAAGCTTTGGTGATCGCGTATTTTTCTATATGGAACACAAGCTCTCAACTTGATTTTAATCGGAGTAACTGTTTGATTCACAACCACTCTACTCCAACCGAATCCAGATAAAATTCAAACATCCAATAACGGTCACACATTAGAACAATGCATCCGATTTCAGGCTTGCTAATTTGCTGCATATTTAAATGCAATTTTTGCCCACAAAACTTTAGCCTCGGTAATGAAAATCAAATTTTGCACAACCTTTTCGCATCATTGCTCATCCAAGCCAGATATAAACTCAATTAACGTTCAGCCTCCGTACAGAATATTTCGCAGCTTCAATTTGAATCAGCAGATAAATAAAAACTTCTAAAAACCGACAAATAGCAATGCCAATTCGGCCAAGATCCAATCTGGGCATTGACAGCACCCGCAAAAACCAGTTCGGATGGCTCCGTGCTGTTTTGTTTGCTGTGCGATCAGTCCAGGCAAATGTCGGTCATAATATATTTCTGACCAATTAGAACGAAAACTAATTGCTCAAGAGCCAACGGGGAAGACCGCTGACCAATTAGTCAGGCCAACAAAACATTAACCACGACGTCAATAGAAGCAGCTGAAGAGAATGAGCAGCCCTGTGGCCGAAACCAGTTCGAAACCTCTGAGAATTGACCAACCAACCAGGGAACTCAAAAAGCGCTCAAAGCACACACACCACGTCAAAGCCCCGGTTCAGGCCTAAGCCGAACTTGTCGAGTGGCTGTCGCCGATCTTGGCCGATTCAAGCCAAGCCAGTTGCGGGCCAAACGCGAAGCGAACCTGACGCGCAGGCGCACAGCACAGTCCAATTGGAATCGCAAGACCATATCGTAATGTGAGCAAATATCGTAACAGCATCGATGGTCCACGCGCCGTCGGAAGTTCCGTCGAAAAACTAATCGGAAAACGGTTTAAATAATTTAGGGGAATTAAAGGTCAAACGAGTTGAACTCAAGTCGAGAACACATTTAGCAGCTCGTAAACCGGGAAGCCCAGAAATTAATTAACTTCAAACTCACCCGAATGCAAATTGAAAAATTTTAAGCTTGCCTGGCAAAAAAATAATTTGAATGGAAAATGTATTTGGATACATGAAATGCAAATGTCTAACATTGTAATTAGCATTTCTCATTTAATAAGTTGCAATTTGATTAAAAGTGAGCAACAAAAAGTTGCTGTCAGAAATTCCGTGTGTCTTTGTGAGGGCCTTTAACTAAAATATTTCCAATATTTGCATAAGTTCACATCGCAAATAGATAATAAAGAATCGCGAGTATTTTTCCATACTCAAAGTTAACTTTTAAATACTTCTTAATTGAATTTAAATGGGCACAGGCAGACCCCCGTGCCGATGTTTCAATGAGCACCTTCAACTTGGCCAGTTCTTGAATATTCTATGCGGCTTTAACTTGAAGGTAAGTTCAATTAGTTTTACCTAAGAGGTTAAAAGTTCGGTCTTCTCTGCGGTTTGTCCCTGTCTGTCTTAAAATATGCACAACACGCAAGCCATGCCTGCGATAATTGTAGTGTAATGTAGTTGGATACTGATTGAATGCAGTGAGTATCATCCTTGCATTTCAATTTTTAAAAAATGCTTTTAAAAATACATAAGAAATTATATTTGGAATCAAACAAAAACCCAGATAATTGCCAAAATCCGCAACCGGCTCACGGGTGGTGCGGGAAAAAATGATTTTTGGCTGCCATGACAGCAAATGTCGAAGTACAGAAGTAAGGTTGAACTAGAAAACAACCGAGGTGGAGCTGGAGAAGGAGTCCATGGGGCTGAGGTGGAAAGACATCCAAGTCGAACAATGCGAAATGAGTGAGCCAGACATGGATAGCATAAATCGCCATATCCGCAGGGAATTGGCAACAATTACTAATAACAAAAACAATAAAAAGCAACAGCAACTTGCAAAAAGGTTATCAAACTGCTGAAATCAAAACAAATCGTACCGCAAAATGAAGCAATAAAAGCCAAAGCGCAGGCATTCGGTTCGGTTTCTGCTTCGGTCGCCGCTTCTGTAGCCCAGGGATATGCCAAGGATACGACATGTTGATAGTGGGTTTGGTTCGGTTTCGGTTTCCCAGCTTTTTGTCCACTTGCGAGCTCTTTTTGCAGTCGGGCAGATGCCAGCCGGCAAAAACAGTAGCCAACCTTCGAGCGGCAGATTCACTCCAGATACGTGTTGATGGGCCCGTCCGCAGGGGCGTACATAAATTTATTGCACAGTGAAAGTGCTCGAACACTCGAATGGGGATAGATGGGGCACGTTAAAGTGTTGACAATTGTGGGAAGATTTTTCTCTCTGCTGTTCTTTAATTCTTCAAAATATTCGTGATGTTTGAACTCTCATTAAATTATGTTGGTCGATGCCTATCGTTATGGCTACTCACTACTAACTGTGGACATAGTCCCTTAATGAGTCGACCAAATACCTTTTCGCTGATCCTGCCTAATTTTGATGATTATCCGGCGCTTCCGAAACAGAAGCACCACCGCTCAGACTGACCTAATTTTTGGTGTGCAGGGGGATTAGCTGCCCCTGTCTTGTGGTCACTAATAGTGGTCTGTCGGTCCTCAGCCGGAAGAACCTGGGAAAAAATCCTGCGAGACGACTCGGCCTGTCCTGTGGCTAGACGATGGTAATCTTAACTTTTGCTGCCAAAGGATTTTTGCATTTCCCGATGTTGCTAATGTTTATTTGATTTCGCCTTTGTCTGGCCTGCACTGAGAATTAGGACAACGAACGGACAGGTCACGGCGTAGGCTGGCTAATCCTGGCGCTAGGATAATCCTCTATTTAGACGTGTCTCAGTCACAAGTCTAGACAATGGTCAGCGCCAGGAATCTCGATAAGCGTAATTTGTTTCCAATTGCAATCAACCGAGTGGGCAAAATGATGATGATGTAAGGTGCTTGACAAAAAGCGCTTCACATGTGGCCAGTACAGATTCCTTTTGGCCATTACATTCTAGGTCAGCAAAAGCCTACCCCCGCCTGCGGCACTCGATGGTCGAACAATGGACCACACCGCGGCAAAGAAAGACTTGCCTGTTGCCCAATGTGTACATCCCTGCTTTTGGAGTGGCCTAGAGATGGACTCGTGATTTGATCGTAATGCTAAAAGCAAGTCTTTGACACTCGCCATCGCTGATAGTATCCACCAAATGAGCGAAAAAAGCCACATCCAACGTGATGATCTCTCCCATTCCACTATCCCATAGAATACAACGCCTTGGGCATCTTTAAATATTGAAGTTAATTTTCATGTCTATGCCATGCAGCTGGCTGCACACAACGATTTCAATAATTTCATAATGCAAACAATAAAGCCATTTGCGGAGCTATAAATAAGTATTATTTTACTTATTTTAATTCATTCTTCATACTCGTACGACTAACCCGAGCCTGGCATTTTCATAGGTCGCCTTTGTTTGCTAACAGAGCCATCAATTGTCCGACTTTATTCAGTTATGATCTGTCTGGTCGCAGCCCATTGTTCGAGGCTCGCCGCACGTGTGGCAACATACAAACTCCGGCTCATATGTGCCGGGGTGTGGCAGCTCTTGGTATTGATAGTACGACTCCAATAGCCTTGGCACAAAAAGGAGAATTATGGCGGCGCCTCGGTTTGAAGGTTGTGAGGAAAAACCCTGAAATAACAACCATTGCCCGGAGCAGATCGGACCGGACAGATCTCAACAGTCAAAATAAAATGTTACACATAAATACAGTAATTAGCCTACAGAGGTTTCCTTCAAATCGTTAAGTTGGAACATTTATTTTTCCGTTTGGGATTTTCGCTTCTTCGGCATCACTTTGAAAGTTTCTTTAGTTGTAGACCAAACTTTAATTGCGTTTTCTAATTACAAATATGACTCAATTAAAAGTTTTTCAGTCATATTTCCAATTAGTTGTGTGCAATCTCAAAGTTTGTCTCAAGTTAATTTGAGGAGCATATGCCATTTGAAAATGGCAATTCAAGTAAGATGAGACTATCGTGTCCAGCTAAATTTAAAAAGGTTAAATAATTATTTCCTAAAATCCGCTTTACAAGATATCAATAATTTTTTCATTGGAACCTCCTAAAAGTAGAATCTTAATAACAAGAGCGATAATGTAAACAAAAGGAGACTTTAAAAAACTGGAGTTGCAATTAAAAACAATGAGTGACCCTTTTGGACAATAGGTAAAAAAATAATGTTTAGCTGGTAAGCTGTAAAATATGAACTCCAGTAGCGGACACCTACCAGTAGCATAGATAGAATAAAAAAAAGATAATATAATCACAGAACAGTAGCTCATATAAAGAGGAACCATGGCCGAAATATGAGGCCTAAGAACTCCACCTTCAAACAATGTGAATCGAAATTCGACCGGACAGGGGCTCTCCCGGGAAACTGGGCACTGATAATATCACTTTAAGGTGATTCCCAGCGCATATTATGACAGAGATAAACATCGCTTAAAGCGGGCGATGGCGACGCCGGCAACGAATGACCAACTTTAAAGGCCGCTCGCAGTACTCGCAGAATGTAAATTTACCTCCGAACAATTTTTCGTCCACCGAAAGAAAGCCGAAAAAAATGCAAGAAAATGGAGGGAAAGAAAAAGAAAATACCAGAGTAATAAGAAGAACAACTTTCGGACAATAAAGGTTAACTTAGGAAAGTTGTCCGCCGACTTGCTGGTCAGTTGTTGGTGGTGGCGACGACCGCGCGAATCGATTTTTATCTCGGCGATAAGACAGCGACGGGGGTGCCGAGGGAAGACCCTGAACACGGAACTATGTGCCCAACTTAATGAGGCAGCGCACAAGTCACGGCCTGGTCAACTTTCTTAAAGGGAAGACGAAAATTTAAATTAGCCCAGACAACACTTTTGTTGATTTCGTTCGGCCCACTCCCACCACGTAATATATGCTCATGTGTCAGCATATGGGAGGGTAGCATTGGGCGAGCTGGCCGAAATAAGAAACTAACTGGAATTATAATTTAAGCGTGAGAAAAACTCATTGAATTGTGTGAAAAACTTAAAGATTTCCTTTTGTAGTTCTTAAATGTGTTCACATTTGAGTTCGCAGCGAGGGAGGGTAAAACTGGACTAGTAATCAGAGAATAGTGTGGGACTATGGGAATGTGTAGTTACTGTATAAGTAACGATCGAGTTTGAATGAGCAGGAGCGTTTGACTTAATGTGTGTGAATGACCAAATCTTCAAACAAAATTTTAAAGAATGTGTGAAATTTCACATTTTTAAGAAACTCTGAAGAAATTGATCCACGTTTTAATCTACTACCAGTACTATTGTTCTCTATTTGGTTTTGCTATACCGATTACTTTGCGTTAAAAATATCGCTCTGGAGTTTAGCTAAATAAAAGGTTTTTTCTAAGGTGTATTTTAGCTGAAACTTGTCCAAAAAGGGTTTAACATATAAAAAACGCAGTGATTTGGCAACTAATAACCAAATATATTGAATCCCTTTACCTTCCGGATGATTTGAACCATTTAATATATTGAACTGCTTATGGTGCATTTTTGGTGAAATTTGTCCAAAAACAATCTAACATCTAAAAAACGCAGTGTTCCGACATCTATTAACCAAATATATTGAATCCTTTTACCTTCCAGGTGATTTAAACCATTTAATATTTTGAACTGCTTATAAATTTTTTAAAGGGGGTTGTTCAAAATATAAAAAAAAAAACAAATTACTAAATTACTACAAATCTAGAAAAATACTGAACTAATATTTCTAATTATATATTATTTTGCAAAAAAAAATATGCCCATATTTTCGAACGGCAACTTATTTTTATGCTATAAAAAGAAAAAACTTCGCACCGGTAAAATTAAATCTCTTTAATTTAAGTGATTTCTGATGTTAGTCTAAGTAAGTACTCTAAGTACAAGCGGCATTACCTATCGAACTCGTCTTAAGGAAACTGGAACGAAGCCCTCACTGGGGGAAGGGCTTAGAGGTAGAGACTGAGACCCCATTGGGGGAGCAGGCACCGAGCGGGTACATAATATGAAGTACATTCATATATACGCAAACATTCGACCTCTTACGTTTATTCTGGTGAATAAGTATGTCTCCGCATGTACCGATTGTGGAAAATCATCAGCGACAACGACGAACTTTTCGCGTGGGCGGTGAGCGAGGAAAAAAGGAAAACAGCGTCAGTGGAAAAACTTTGGCACATACGCGGGAACGAGATAGATGGCGATAACGATGACGACGACGACGGTGAGGAAATACTCAGAGACGAGAAAGGCGAAAAGCTATAAGAATGTGTATGTGCGTGTGCGCAGCACCAGTCGCCAAATAATGGATGGAAAACGAGTCGAAGGTGCCTACCAACGCACATTCCTCCCAGGACCCACTGATGAGTTCAAAAACACTTACGGTGCCCTGCAAATATATCAGTATGGTAGGGAGAGGAGTCTTAAGTTTTCCCTCCACAACGGGGTTCATTTTCGTGTTCTGTTGTCGGGAACCGACTTTCACTTTTCCATCCTTTTATAATGAACTCAGTGGGTTGGGGCTCAGAACCCGACAGGGGAATTGGGTAGCGTAAAGAACTCCAAGGAACAGTTTATTACACCGATAATATTGGGGCACAAATATTAAGCGAAGAACTAACGGACCTCTAAAATCTTTTTTCCAACATTTGATATGACTGCTGATAAATTCGGAATTGTAAAAATATATACAGAGCAGGAGGAGAAAAGAAGCAAGACGAACTCATTAATGAAAATGGATAGACATGCAGAGGAGAAAAGTACAGAAGAGCAACAAACAAAGCGACAGTTCAAAATTACAACGCAATGCCTCTGAGTTTTTCCATCCCTTTTTTTTTGAGACGGACACAAAGAAGCCTTGAGTCGGCTAATAGAAGTAGCTGAAGCTAGAATATCTTAGCAGAAGAAATTAATGAAAAAATCGTGGAGAAGGGGCGGACTAGGCCACCACGAAGGCCAGAATGTCCACATATCCTTTGGCCCAACTCCCCCGAAATGGTTATTTGTTCCTATGCCCAGGAAGTTATTTAAAAAACTCTGCTATTGTCTTTGAGCTCAAATTTCAACTTAAGGCAAACAAGAAAGACGGACATGACAGGCCGTGGTGGGGGATTGGGATTGAAAATGGGCAACCCGATGGGCATGGTCATGGCAACGGTTTCCGTTTCTCAAGCAGATTCCGTCCAGGGATAAAGCTAAAAGCAAGACAGCTGCTCTCGGGACGAAAAATGCTTTGGTAAACAATATTAATGAATAAACGGAGAGAACGGAGGACAGCCAGCAAGGGCAAGAAAAGCACAGGAAATAACTCCAGCTATGCCAACTGTCTGGCAACATTTTTCAGTTGACACGACGGAAAAGGCAATGCAGGGAAATATATTTAATAATGAAATAACAAAAATAGCGATTTTAAAAACTGTAATAATAAATTATTCCCTAGTTAGATGAGAGCTAGACTAAAACTAATTGTACCATGGAGTGTCCTACAACCCTTGTAGTTACATAGACGTAATTTTCTGTTTTTGTCAGTTTCAATTTCATCCTTCAGCCAGCTTCGGTCACGTCAAAAGTATCCCGGTATCCCGACCAGGCTGGCCGTAGAGGCTGACATTGTCAACAGTTGCTAAATGAAAATGGCGTTGACGGCTGGCGCAGTAAGCGCCTTTTTAATTTAATACTTTTTGTTATTGTTTCTGCCGCTGCTCCTGATGATGTTGTTGATGTTTGTTATGCATGTCCTTATTGCCTGCCTTTTGTGTGGGCCCCAGAGGTGGTAGTGGTGCGTCCACTTGGCGAACGCCGGCAAAGAGTCGCGCCAACTTTTCTACGTCGTGTGCTGGAGGAGAGCGGCTTCCCCCTGTGGGTCTGGGTCTACGTGCCTGCGTTGCATCGGTGCCATAGTGCCATGGTGCAGCCTCCCTCCCTCTTCACCACCCCACCTCTCCACCCCTCCATCGTCACGAGGCCATCTCTCGCTTCTCCGGCGATTCGCCCGCTTGTTGCTCTTGACTCCCCGGCGAATTTCTTGGGAAAACTTTTCTGGCAGTCGCCATCCCTTTCTCTTGCCGCCCTGCCTCTATCTCTGTTCCGTAAGCCCTCCTCCACCGGCTTCCTTTTTATTTTCTTTTAATCATATTTAATTTTTTTAGCTTTTTCATTCTCGGGCCCGAGTTTTTCCTTTTTCCTTCAGTTTTTCTCTTCTTTGCCTGCTTTTCTGGCGCCTTTTCTCGCCGCTGCCGAGCAACCTGCTGCTGATTTCTGGGCGCCTGTTCTACCACTGGACTTGGCCGGCCATCCAGCTGCCTGTCTCTCGCCTCTGCTCTCTGTTCTTGGCCACGTTGTGGCGCCTCGTCTAGTGGTCAAGTTGTATTTACACTTGTAGCGCATTGATTTTTTCATTTTCTCGTTTTCACGTTTTTCCACCACTGGCCGCTGCGATATGCCTTTGTTTTTTAAGAGCTTTGTTTTTGTACGTTTTTTTCCTGTAGACATTTTTGCATTTGCCTTTCCGTTGTCTTCGGCTTGTCGACTTTTGGCCAGACTTTTGAGTTGGCCGGCAGGTGCTGTCATAAAAGAATGTAGGTGTGGAAAACGTATATTCCCTTTTTCATTAAAAGGACCCGTTAAATTTTTACTTTTGAAATTGTGCTAATGGTTTTACTGTATTTAAGTATAGAAACTTCATTCAGGGTCCTATAATAATTAATGTATATTTGAAGCCATTGATGGATTGTTTGCATAGAGATGGGTCGGGAAGAAGGGGGCTCATTAAGGAAATGCTGCTAGAAAAGTACATGAATAGAAAAGGGTTGTGAGCAGCAACTGAGACATAAAGAGAACCGTGCTGCAGAGATCCCGTGGCCACCTGATATCTCGTTAACATGCATCAATAATGACCCAATCCCAAGAGCATCCTTGTTCCGCTCCCCTGGCCCCTTCGCGATAGAGAAGTTACTCGCAGATAGAAGCTCTTGAAACACGCTCCGCCGGGCCACTGGCAACGGACGGCGGACGTCGGCCAACTTGTGAGCTCTTAATTAGTAAATGCTGGCCATTATGGCGGATCCTGCCCCCGCTCCCAACCGCTCGCCACTACAGAACATCTCGAGTAGCAAACAGACCAGAAAGCGTCTGCCCCTCCGCACTCGCACGCTTGGAGGGACTCGTATATAACCCATACAAAGGGAATTTCATACATTTCATAATTATCAGGCGAGTCAAGAACCCCTTTATCACAAGCAGGCGCACCTACAAGCGCCCTTCCACCCACTGCGCCCCTCTATGTGCTTGGCTTGGGAAGCCAAAGGATAACGAAGAAGAGGGAGAACAAGACAGAGAGAGAAAGGGCGCATCCACGCCCCCTGCTCCCAAGCGCGCTCATTTTCGCGAGCGTGAAAAATTGAGCAACCAAGGAAAATACGGAAAAAAGGAAAATATAGCTGCGTCCTGGGCCGGAGACATGCGCACGTGTGCCGCGGAAATCGCGCGCGGAAGGGGTGGGAGCGAGAAAAGCCCGAACGGGCAATGAAAATGTACACTTCCACTCGGCTCCTGCAGCCAGCCCCACGATGGCAGAGACGGAGGCAGAGGCAGAGGCGCAGCAGCCGTTGTCGCGAACAGACCGCGGCAGGCACGCGCTGCATATGGCGATTCAAGCTCCGGAGAACTCTGCTCACTCGAATCGAAAATCGAAATAGTTGGAAACGTAATTTGCATAATTTCCAAATAAATCCCTTCAAACAAACGCAGCCGAGAGGTGCGTCCGGGCAGGGACTACTGCCACCCCTTGAATCGTCCCCTTTCTCTCTTTTTGTTGTAAGGTGTAAAAAATGTGTAAACGTATCCTTTATTTGTCCTTTGTCTGAACTACATTTGCATATGAAACGTGGCACTTTCGTGCACTGAATCCCTCGCATTTGCATAATCGATGCGCGCATGCGTGCAGTTTTGGATTTTGGGTTCGCAATACGATATGATTTCCTACCCCTCGGATTGATCAGATCTGAGTGGGACCAGCGAGGGATAGTGACATATTTTCAATCCATTTTCACGGGTAATAATACCCACGGAAAATTTTTGATTTGCATAGGCCTGATCGATAACG
Source organism: Drosophila takahashii (assembly GCF_030179915.1). Taxonomy (NCBI): domain Eukaryota; kingdom Metazoa; phylum Arthropoda; class Insecta; order Diptera; family Drosophilidae; genus Drosophila; species Drosophila takahashii. Next base: position 44,413,750 of record NC_091679.1, on the reverse strand, counting down.
ATACTTCCACTTTCAGTATGCAGATACAGAATACATTTTTCAGCCATATCAAAATAATAACAAAAGTTAGCTTAAAGAGCAAGTTCGGCGCCATAATCAAAAGCAGGAAAAATGCAGAGCAGCCGAGACACGACAATGGTGCCCCCTGCTCCTCAAGATCCGCCAACGAGCTGGCAGAGAGAGAATGGCGCAAAGTAAAAATCGAAGAAAGACAATTAAAATTTATGGCGAACACGGAGCGCTGGAAACAAAGCGCAGGCAAACAAATCATAAAATGTAAATGAACTACCAAAGAGAAAACAGAATTAATTCCAAAGGAAGACAAACAAAACGGTAAGAGTAGGCTGGAAAAATGGAACCGATGCGAACATTGTATTAGGGAAAAGCGGCCGAAAAATGGCAATCCTTTTGAGGGGAGCCATGAATTCGATATAAAGAGTTACTTTGTGTAGCTTTACATTCCACTCCCTCTATGTTCCCCATTCGACAGAATCGGCGCTCATAGGATCCCGGCATCGACCAATGTCTGACTTCGACTGCCAACACATGGCTGACCTCTCCTAATCCATCCTAACACATATGTGGGCGTGTGTATATACGCGTGTCCTGTGAGCAGTATCCTCGCCCATGTACTCTTGTATTGGTGAGCGAGAGATTTGCGCCAACAAATCGAAATGTTGCAAAAACGTGCTCATATGGCCCACACACAATGGCACCACGCACACATGCTGACATACTGACATACACATATATAGATACACCCTCCACCTTCCGTTCGGAATTTCCCGCAACCGCTTTTCCGATTTCCACAAAAATCGCGTTCATCTGGGGGTTGGTTTTTCCGAACTTCGCGATGTACATACAAATATTTTTTGTTTTTCATTTCTCTTTCGCACACATGCCCGAGAGACATATGCACAGACATACATACATATGTATGTACTGCGTGCGCTCTGTGTGTAATATGTTGTGTACATGATTTTTTTGTTGTGGCTCTGCGCCAACGCTGAGCTCCTTACTCTCCCCCTGCGCCGCCGAGCTCTTATGTAAAGGCAGCCTTCCTGCATGCATGGCACGGAATAGATAACATATTAAAAACTGAGCACATGCGACAAGGACAGCACCAGCAATCCGGGCAGAGCGCCGGCAGAGCAGCGACGCCACGTCGCCGCTGGAAAAACTTGAAAAGCTGCGCTGCCGCTTTCCCGGGCAGATGAGCAGAAGAGTTGTACATGTGTGGGGCGCACACACACAAACACACTCCCACGTCAGTGGGTTGTTTAGGTCTCGTGCGCTCTCTTTCCGAACTGTCCCTGTCCCTGTCGCTCGCAGCTCGCTCCCTCTCGCTCACTGGGCCACTTTCCCCCATTCGTTCGACAGCGGCTGCGGGAAAAACTCAACTCGCAGCTTTTGAATTTCCATAAGCTGGCAAAAAAGGGATATGTAGCCGTCGACGCCAACGCCGGCAGCGAAGTCGGCGTTATTTGGAGGGGCCCGTTAAAAAATGTTACACTCCCGCGCAGTCGGCGTCTCCAATGTGAATGTGTGACAACTGTGGGCCGTGAGTGAGTAAACTCCATGTGGGCCAACAACACCGCTGGGGTGGGTATCCTTCCAGCTCTTGTTGTTGCAATTTCCCTGTTGTCTGGTGGTGGCTATTACTCTTTACGGGCATTCAGAGCCTCCACATGAATACGTGTGTATGTGTGGGTGTGCACGAAGGGTGTTGTCGGTTTGCGTGTGCTCTTTTTTGCTCCTTTCGTGTCCTTTCGGCTTGCCTCGTGTCGCTCGGCTCGGGCTCGCTTTCGGCTACGCATGTGTATGCAAATGTATTTCGTATACACATATACATAATAAATTTTTTTCGGTGTACGTGACGTGCGAGGACATTCTCCCCCTCCCCTGCCCACCCAGCTGCTGTTGTGATAAGGCAAAATATATATTTTATATGATGAAGGAGTAAGGACGTCGACGTCGGCGTCGCTGCCAGCTTCCAAAGAGCTTCGTCCTGCCGAACGGAACGCCGCATCCTCATGTGATTCCTGTTTCGCAGGCTCCGACTGTTTGTGGCCCGCTGCTCATACGTGTGCGCGTACGTGGGCGGCTGTGGCCCACGCGGACTGGGGGCGTGGCAACTGGGGGTGGCAGTGGGGAGAGTGTGCCGTCGCTGCCACCGCCGCTGCTGGCGCTTCTGTTGGCTGCGACGCTGTAGCTGTGTTTTTTCAGGCCCGGCCGACATCATTTGAATTAGTCGCTTCGTGACGTTTGAACAGTTCGAAACATACACGCGACGCCCACATACGCCGAAAATTACCCGTTACCCGATTTAACTGTTACGATGTTCATCGGCCGTCTACAACGCCGCCGCCAATAAATTGCAATATTTATTCGATCGAAAAGTATGTTAAGAAACTACTCGAACGTGAATGACAATTTAAAAACAGAAATCTATTCACAAGTGATTGACTTTTACAACAAAAAATAATAATAACTGTAAGCTTTATATAGATTTGAAAAGTAATTAACGGTTATACTTTTGATTGTTAAATCCCAATACTAATTTCTTGATATATATTTCCGAAATAGATGTTAAATTCAAGATATTTTTAAATATCTTTCTACTCGCATCCTTAAACGTTATATCCCGGATTCATAGTTATTTATTTAGAAATTTGCATTCCTAAAATATTATTTAAACCAAGTGCGTTTCGTGTGGAAACCACAGTAATGTTTAAAGTGTTACGGACATCGCGCCCATCATAAACATAAACATGTGCAAAACATTTCAAATGAATCCCAATATCAGTTCTTCGAAAATTGCCAGCAAATTAAAGGATCGATATGGCCATATAAACATACAAATGGGCCGCAAATTGACCTGTCAGCAGCCATTTAGGGAAAAATATATATCCCGTCGCGATCTACCTGTTCGGCTGGTCTGCACTTTGTCCTGTTTATTTATTTGCTGTATGTGTGTCAACATACACGATCACGCACCTGATTATCACCTGCACGGCCGACCAGAGGAGAATCCTTCGTCCGTCAGAGTGAGAGGAATGCGAGAGAAATTCGCTCAGCCGATCCTGCCCACCCCGGCTCATACGCAGGCATGGTGTGTGGTGCGTGGTGTTCGGGGGTTGCATGTGTGCGGGGTGTGTGGTGAGGGCCGCTCGCTCATAGGTGAACACCGTTAGCAACTTGCTGTGCATCTATTTGCATAGATATAGCTCAGTTTGTTGCAAACCCTCAACAGGAACGTGTTACGATCGGGACGCGTGAGCCCGGCCTCGTTTGCAATTTAATGAATAGTGAATATATGTCTTGCGCCCAGTTCATTGGAATTAAGCAGTAGAAAGGATTAAAGTGAACAGTCTTAAAAAGGTAGTGCAAGTGCAAATCGAACAAGAATTATCGTAAGGATATTTCAGTTTTTCTAATTATACCTAAATGGTACGTAGGCTTACAAACACTATATTTTGTGAAAATGACTTAAACCAATAAAAGTAAGGCCGCATCAACAGCATGGTATAGAAAATATTTTTGTCAGTTCACGATTTGTCATTTCTAAAATTATTACAAATATTTCGCCGCTACAAATTTCTGGTTTCGTTAAATCTTTCTTTTGTCACTAAGTAATTTTTTATAAAAAAATGTAAATGTGACACAATTCTACATTTAAGTTGAGTTTGAGTGAATCCCAATAAACGTAATAAAATTTTTACCACGGTTTCTTAAATGAAAAAAACTACAAGCTTAATTAAAAAATAAATAAAAATAGAATTAAGACAAATGTTGTCGATAGAAATTAAACATTTAAATGCGTCAAAGTGTCGCCTCAATGTGAGATCCTTAGCCACATCCTTTTACTGACTTACTTTGCCATTAATTAAAAAACTTGACAGTTTCTCTTCTCGGCGTTCCACTAACTTGCTTTTACCTGACGCCACTCTAAAGCAAAATAAATAAATAAAAATGTTGTCTCAGCTGCCGCAAACCGCAAATGAGTTACGAGCTAAAAAAAATGGCAAACCAAACCCGAGAACGAAACGAGGTAAGCGCCTAGCAGCTCGCTGCTAATTGCACATTGTTGCATTCGAGCGTGGTTATCCTTTGGCTCTGGTTTCGGTCCCAGCAGAAGGTCCTGGCGTGGAGAAGCATGTGTTAATATGCGGTTTCAAGCCCCGTCAGTTACCAGCAACCGCTCCCGAAAGGTAGACGGGCGAGCCAAGGATGCAGCAACTACGGCAAATAAAAATGTTTATTTTGCTAGCTGCGCTCTTACCAAAGTTTTTTAATTTTGCCCAAGAAGTCAGTGTGAGGTGGACTCGGAAGTTTCCTAGGCGGACTCAGTCAGGCAGCTGGTGACTCTTTTAAAAATTCACACACGCAGCGTGCGCAGCTTTCGAGTGGAAGGGGCTTGGGGTGCGAAGCCATGCCAGACAGTCGCTGAATTAATTAGATGCCTCGCGCTGGATGTGGCAATCGCACATACAATAAACTGTGATATATCCAGGACATAGAATCAGTAATAACTCTTTTTGAAAAATCTCTATTGATCACTTTTCGAAAGTTCAAAGACTTAATCAAATGAGCTGTCTACTACCATTCATGGGGATCTTGTACAAAGGAAGTACCCCTGATTATGCTTCAACATTACCTTATTCATTCCACTGTGGCTTGTTTGGGGCACGGTTAAACAAAGCAAAACAAAATCCGAGGCAGACGCATGCTGAGACAGTCGGGAGGGGGCAATGAGCCATTATCACACATCACACATCTGCATGTGATATCCTCGAGGATATGCGACACGACACGTAGCAACTGTGATTGCTACACCTTCATGCGTCTGTTTCCCGGCATTGTTTTCCTTTCCCTAACTCCAGCTTTGCCATTCTTTGGCGCCGCAGCTGGAAAAATGATATATGCCGCGACTCATTATCATATTATCACACGGTACCCACTTCAGAAATGCCTCACAGCATATGTCATGAATACGAATACATTATGCCTGGCATTATCCTTAAGCTTTGCTTATTCGTCTCTCGCCTAAAACCTTTTCTCTCCTCTTGATTATTCTTTTCGCAGAGAAGCGGAGCACCTTGCACGTGACTGGAACGGGGCATGTTAAAGGACGCCGACCAGGAGTTGATTAAACGTCGCCAACAGACGACGCTCCCCATGACCGACTTCGCTCGTCAGGTGGCGCCCGTTCAGCTGCCTCTGCCTCTGTCTATGCCGCTACCGCTTTTGGCCAAAACACCGACTACCGATCACGCCCCCATGCACTCCACGCCCCCCACGACGCCGCCCACACCGCCACCTCTGCCCCTAAACATGAGTCAAGCGGCAACGGCGGCAGCCACAGAAGCGGCGACTCCCTCAGAGCACAGTCCACCTGCCACGCCCCCCTCAGGGGGAGCAGGGGCACCAGGTGCAATCGCGGCCCCACAGGATCACTACAGCCTGCGCTGGAACAACCATCAGAATCACATCCTGCGAGCCTTCGATGCACTGCTGCAGACCAAGACGCTGGTGGACGTGACCCTGGTCTGCGCAGAGACCTCGATCCGGGCCCACAAAATGGTGCTTTCCGCCTGCTCGCCCTTCTTCCAGCGCGTCTTCGCGGAGACGCCCTGCAAGCATCCGGTTATCGTGCTCAAGGACTTCCGGGGCTGGGTGGTGCAGGCCATCGTGGACTTCATGTACCGCGGCGAGATCAGCGTCCCGCAGCGGCGTCTCCAGACCCTAATTCAGGCGGGAGAGTCGCTTCAAGTGCGGGGTTTGGTGGAGAGCTCAGTGCCGGAGCACACGCCCACGCCAGCCGCCTCGCCCGATGACTTTGACATGATGGAAGCATCGATGCTGTCCTCCAGCTTCGAGGACGAGTCGCCGTCAATGGTCCGACCATCGACGGCCGGGAAGCTAATGATGCCCTCCGCCTCCGCCCGACTGTTCGGCAACGCGTCGAACGCCATGGCAGCGCTAAGTCTCCGACGAAAGCGGGAGCCGGATTGCGACCGCGAGATGGAGAGCGACCAGGAGCTGGGTGGGAGTTCGCCCATGCCCCGACGCAAGCAAGCCCGACCACGCCGTCGATCCGGCGATGTTCCCCACGACTTTGCCCTGAACAAGACCGATACCGAATCCTTGCAAACTGTGATCAAGCACGAGCTGCTCGAACGAGCGGATAGGGATCACGACGACGAGGATCATGATCGAGAAGCAGAGAAAAACGGTTCCTCGCCAGCGGAAACGTCGATGGACCAGGCCAAGGAGAAGCAGTCGCTGAAGCCAGAAGTACCCGATCAACCCCTCAACCCCAACGATAGCCACCATCGGCTCGAGCTGGACGATGAGGACGACGACGACGATCAGGATCGGGATCACGAGGAGGAGGAGGAGGAGCAGGACATTGAAGAGCTTATTCACACGACCAACGAGCTGAGGCGTCAGGCTGCCGCAGCTGCTGCCAATGCGGCCGCCATGTCGCCCGTCCCCTCGCCCTGTCCCAGCGACGGGCCCGAGGACCTCTGCACCACAAAGAAGGCCAAGGACGGCAACACCAGTGTCACCCACTCCTCCGACTGTGAGTCCAACAACAACAACAACAGCAGCAAGCTGCAGGACAACAACCAACGCATAATGCTGTCCCTAAAGGACATACGCCAACTAAACGCCAATCCGAACCCCACAGCCATCCACACGCCCACCAGCTGCTCCGGCGGCAACAACGGACTGCTTAGCTTTCCGCCGCCAGGACTTCGACCACCAGGACTCCCAGACAGCCCGCCCTGCCACATGGAAGCCCTTGAAGCGCAGATGCACGCTGCCGCGGCTGCGGCCGTCGCTGCAGCCGGAGCCGGGGAACATCCCTTCCACCACATGGAGCACCAGATGGAGATGTCCTTGGCGGCAGCAGCGGCTGCGGCTGCAATGCATCAGCGGGAGCCCCGAGATCCCCGTGATCCGCGCGACCACAACGCATTCGCCAGCAATCTGCTGGGACCCATGGGGATGCCCCCCTTCGGAGGACATAACGGCGGTCATCCGGGCAGCGGTGGTCCAGGAAACGGATGTTCGGGACAGGCTGCGCACGAACGGCTCGAGGAGAGCATGAATCGACTGAGCAAGGAGCTTGGCAAGGAGTTCGGCAAGGACTTTGGCAAGGAGTTCGGGAAGGAGTTTGCCCCGGCATCGCCGATGAGTTTGCCGGGACACTTCAATGCACCGGATGGACCTCCGCATCCGCCGTCACCACTGCCCTTTCCCGGCATGTCCTCTGCGATGACTCTGACGCCGCCGCACAGTGAGTAGTCTGTTTGAATCTAATTTCGTTTGACTTTAGCCAATTGAGCCCCCAGAGGTCACTGGGTTATGTGCCGCGTTTTACAACCGGGTCTCCGCCCAGCGGAAGCCTTTAATAACGCAAACCCAACTGCTATCTGCTCACGTACAAGAGGCTTCCCTCCCCAACAAACACCCACAGAAAGTCCTTTCAACATGTTTGCCTGTCCTTTTTGCATGGAAGTGCAACATGTGGTCTCCGCGCGAATTCAAAGTGTCGTCAAGTGACGAGTATCCTTGAAGTGCTCTTGCATTGCCACGCAAAGCTGTTGCAAATGCCCCCTAAGCACATTATGGCTCCTCAGGCTCCTTTTACCGCTTATATGGCCAGTTAAGAACTCCATAACAAGCAGGACTCCATTGGAGTCAGGGGTGCAGGCTTTAAATGTTTCCGAATGTAGCCTACCAATCAGTTCACCATCATATTTTTTTAGACTAATTAAGTCGTAAAAAGTTTCCGCTGTTGACAGCTCATAAGAAATATGGAAATGCAATCGTATAAGCAATGGCCTCCTAATAATTTGACAGTTTGGCAGTTTGTCTCTGCTGACAACACCGTCTGGGCGACTTTAGTAGGGGAATTGGGGGGAAGGGAATGCCTTTGCGGTTGAGTCCCGGGTGGAACTGCAGTAAATTCAATTGCGTTTTATATGATTTTTATATTCATGTCACTCGGAGTCAGGCGAAACAAACGCAAACACAAATTGAGGTGCAAAGGTTGGAAATAGGGCGGTTTGGGTGCGCTTCCGCCGTTGCGTGCAGAAAGCGCAAGAAATTTATGTTGTGTCTTTGCAACATGTGAGTTTCGGAGCGGGTTGAGTTTAAACTGTCAGCAGACGTTTAGTCAAATGACTTTTAAGTTGCTTGGCTGCCGCCCCGGAATATTACCCGTCTTGCTCCCTTCCGCCCTTCCTGGCCATGTGTTGTGTTTAAAGTATGCCAAAGCGCGCACAACTTAAACCTTTTGGCAAACAACTTTGGCAGCGTCGGCGGCATAAATAAAAATACGTGGCGACGTCTCGTGGTTGGGCTGCCCTTACCTTGGTCTGGTCCTTCCACACAACTTTTGCATATAAGTCGCGCGATATTCATATTAATAATATCCGTTTGGGGAGGCCCACGCCGAGCACAGTCAGAGCCCAAGGACCAGGACCTTCACCTGGCGAGACGGGGGTGCAGGCGAGACGCTAGCACACAGGATATAAAATAAATTAAGGCACAAAAATATGAAAAATTGTACGAAAATGCCAAGTGGAAGTCAGGCAGGAAGCGCAATACCTTTTAATGCGACAAAAATTTCAGCCAACATATCAGAGCAGCGAAGCCGCGGAAGCCGAGGTTGGGGCGAGTAAAGCGCACCAAAGTCGCGTCGTATTCGAGCAAATCGCTAACTACTGCATAAACAGGCTGCAGGCAATGAAGAAACCAGCCAAGGATACGCCAAAGCAAGGAACTCTCGAGTATTCGGGCCCGCCTAGTAGTTGACTACATATTACCCTGGCCTTTTAAAAGGTACATAATTTTTTCTTACGCTCCAAAATTTAAAATGCACTGATTTTCAGTCTTTAAATTTATTTGAAAAATTACTATTCGAAAACGTATAGTTTTTTAATTTAGCATTCCGTGTAAGGCAGGCTTTTTTTTACAAGTTACACTTTTACGAAGTTCATGCTACCCCGTGCGATTTAAAATATTTCTCATCCCTGCACGGGACCATGCAGACAGTCCTGAAAGAGATTTACCACCGTTTGCCGTTCGTATGAAGAATGTGATTTATTTTTTCTGCTTAAACATTTTCGGCGTGAAAATCATTGAACTAATAGCTTGTGACATGTGGTGTGGGCCGTGGGGTCTATCTGCATGAGATCCTTCAGGATTTCAAAAAAGAAATCCACTAATTTTGGGCGCCGTCAAAAGAAGTTGGGATAAAAGAACGCACATTACGTATACGCCGCGTGTTGTAATGTCTACTTCAGAATACAGAGTCAAACAATGTGCGCTCGTTATTTGTGTCATTATGCTGCAAATACAACACATCCCCAAGTGGGAGACGAAGGCAGAGACACAGAAACGGATACGTCCCCTTATTCATATGCTTGAGCATTGTCTTCGCCTCCTCTTGAAGTCTGTATGTGAGCCCGCCCGACTGTTTTGTGGGGTTTGTTTGCATCTTGGAATCCGCGGCGCGACTTATGAAATCATTCAGCACAATGTCAATATTATGCGTTACCTCCCATCTGACTGAAGGCTCTTTGCGGATCCTGCCTTGGTTATCCTTCAGCCTTCGGCTTGGCTCATCGCTCATCAGCGCTCCAATTGTTTCACTCATGTGGAGAAGTGCACTCCAAGCGTAAAATATTAATAGAATAACGATGTGCCATTGTTTACTATCCGGTCGGGACCATTTCTTGGAGTGTGTTTGCGTCTATTGTCTTGACGGCTAATCAGCTTCAGTGGGCTGGAAAATGAGTCGCTTATGGTGAAATTACCCAATGCACTGACTCTTATATAAGACGAGTGCAGTTTTTTGTAAATATAAGTTATTCTTTAAGTGCAAGCGGAAGAGAAATCAATATTAACTGACAATATTTTCTCCTGCAGTGTTTGGCCTGGACTCCCCACTCGGACTCTTTCCACCCGGAATGGATCCTGGCAAGCTCTACAACCCACTAATGGAAATGAGCGATCCAAGGGACATGCCTGGCGGCCCGCCACCGTTTCTTAAGAAGAAAAGTAAGTACTAGAAGCCCATACAGAACCAACTTTCGCCAAGCCGAGCAAACAACTAATTAACCCAAAAGACAATGGCGAACCCCAGAAAAGGAACAGCCAACACCTCCCTGCCGCTCGAAAGGTTGGAAATCATTACGACATGATTGGCGTCGATCACGTTGAGGCAGTGGAGCTTGTAGGCCGATCGGTTCCGTGCCTGGCTGCAATACTTCACACCTGACTGATTGATCTCGCGCTCTGGCTGCAGAGTTCAAGCCGAGTCTTCTACCTTTGTACCTCTTGCATTTGATCTGCTGCACTTTTGATCACGTATTTGAGCTGGGGGCACTAAGAAAACACTTTGGTTAGGGATCGATTGCGGGTAATTGAAGAGCAAATAGAAAGGGTCATAACCAGTTTTGTAAGTGGCAGAGCCGAGCTAAACTATAACTGATTATATTATCCTAATTCTGTTACGAAATCAACTAAGAGGGGATAGCTTATTTTTTTTCCCCCTTTCGAAAATTACGGTCTGCACAAAAAAGCCCCTTGGACTGCACTCATTTCGTTTAAGTCACATTCTATGCCTCTCCCTCACATTCTCCTTTCCCGCCGCCCCGAACCGAACCGTTCCAGATGCGATCACCGATCAATGATCACTCGTGCGATTATGTGAGGCGGCAAATTTGTTTCTGCGGTTTTCCTGTGCGCCGCTGTAATCGTTGAATCGTTCGAGAAATGGTTTGTTTGTTTCTTTATTGGTTTCTTGAATGGGGCAACATGTGCACCTATGCATATCGCAGGCGCAAGCGTAATCGTAAACGTCGCTTTTCCAGATTGACAGATGGGCAAGGCGAGGAAATAAAGTCGAGATACTCGCAACAGTCCCATGCCTTCTATTGCTTTTTACTTAGCTCACCTGCGAATGATGTGTAGCAAGTGAAACCTCAGAGAGTTAATGAAGTTTTTTTTTTGCCACAATACATATGTATGTACGCCATTGAGCCAGGAAATCATAAAATTTCCACATTTTTGTAAATGTAGTTCACAAATCAATTACGGCCAGCTAGCCGACTGATTGACAAATGAGAAGTGAAGGAATGAATGGAGGGTAGATTCGAAGATAGATTCTATAAGCTGCATGTGAGCTATCGACATTGACAGTTAATTTGACAGTCGACCGGCGTTGATGGGTTAAGTGCTTGGCTATTACTATTTTCAGTTTTTAAATCGTCCGCATGTAGGCCGATGCTTTCGAAGTTCAAACCTCTCTAGGCGCCATATCAAAGAACTTGAGAGTAGTGAAAGAAAACAAGAAAGAAAGCTAGCTTCGGCCAGCCGAAGCTTATATACCCTTGCAGAACGTTCCTATTAACTTACAAATCGCAAAAATTTTAAATTTCGTATTATTTTAATATTATTTTTTCTATCCTTCCCTATTGCAGCTATATATTATAGTCGTCCGATTTTTGTTAGATTTAATTCAAAACTCTGAAATATTAAAAAAAATCATATTCTAGAGTATAAGAGAATAATATAAAAACCAACGGACCTATAATTTGTTTCCAATTAATTTCCCATTAATTTTTCGATCGTTCCTATGGCAGCTATATGATATAGTCGTCCGATTTTGATAAAATGAAAATTGAAATTCGGAAATATTTAAAAAGAGTCATGTTCTAAAGTAGAAGAGAATACAATAAAAACCAGAAAAGCTAAAATCTATTTCTGTGTAACTTTCCCATTAATTTTCCGATCGTTCCTATGGCAGCTATATGATATAGTCGTCCGATTTTTAAAATATTTTATTCGAAATTCTGAAATATTTAAAAAATAATATTTCCAAGAGTAGAAGGTTTTATTTCAAAAAACACCGAAGCTAGAATTTTTTTAACGTTTCCTTCCTATGGGAGCTATAACATATAGTTATCCGATCCGGTTGGTTCCGACTTATATACTACCTGCAATAGAAAGAAGACTTTTGGGAAAGTTTCATCGCGATAGCTTCAAAACTGAGAGACTAGTTTGCGTAGAAACGGACGGACAGACGGACAGACGGACAGACGGACGGACAGACGGACATGGCTAGATCGACTCGTCTAGTGATGCTGATCAAGAATATATATACTTTATGGGGTCGGAAACGTCTCCTTCACTGCGTTGCAAACTTCTGACTGAAATCATAATACCCTCTGCAAGGGTATAATGAAATGGTCTTCCTACAATCTCACGCCAAAGCTAATTGCTTAATTTTTCGGTGCTCAAGAACCCATTTATTGAACCCATCAGTCGAAGGAATAAGAAAGCCAGAGTCGTGATCATATGTTGGGGATGTCAGGTTGAGGAATATCCAGAGAAGATTTGTTAAGTGTTATCTAATCTGAATCTTCAGGCGTGCTGAAAGATGCCGATGCCGAAATTACAAACACAATTACAACAATGTAAGCCGGCAAATAAGACGCAAATCTGGCGTATAGCACGATATTCTTTATTGCAAATCTGCAAAACCCGTTCCGCAACTGATACTGATACCAATCGGGAGCTGGGGAAGCTCTACACTCACAACTTCGATGCGATCCCCTCGTGCTCTGCGGCCGCAATCGTGTGGGTGTGATTAACTGATTTGTTCACATTCATTTGTTCATTCGCCGATTGTTTTGGGCCCAGACCGTCTGTGAAACGTGATTTGCGATTTGTACCAAATTCAAATTTCGTTTATGTGAAAGCCCGACTTAGCTAAAAGTTTTGTCTGGTGGAACTTCATTAGACAAACTACATATTCGAAGCTTGCCAATTGCAGTTTTCCTTTGGGACTAGATATTTTCTGTATTTTCGATTTCACTGGAATCGAAGGGTCAGACCTTGCTTGTGACCCAGCTGCAGCAGACCGATGCAGGCGCAGTTTTCTAAATGCCTTCCAAATAAAGGAAAATTCATATGATCAGGCCGAAGCAACCAGTGAATTAGTGTAAGCTGGATCCACATGTTTACCGGCACCCAGCTTCACCGACTGCCTTTAAATTCCTCCTCCTTCATTGTCAAGCAGCTAGCCAAAGGGTTTTAAAGAAAGGAACCTGTGGCTTTGCTGGCGTTTCTGCCGGTGCCAGGCGATATCTGCGGATCTAAATTGAGTTTTAGCGGCGCATGTGACGCCGCAGTCGCTGCACACTCTTAATTTGCATACAGAGGAGAGCCAGGCGGAGCCGGGCAGGTCAGGATGGGAACCTCCACAGCGTTCGTATTTCTTTGGCAGTGCCGAATGAATAGGTGCCACACAAAAAGAATCGCAGTAGGGTGTGTACGAGCTGAAAGCCAGCCGAAGCAGATCCCAAATCCCAGACAATGGGTGACTTTTCAGCAAATTTGTCTAGGCAGCATATGAGCCAAGAGATTGAAACATTAGCAGATATAAGCCGAGCGATAAACTCGTGCTTGTGGCGCCTCCTCCCCTTATCTCAGCCCAACGTCATCTCAGTGAAAAGCCCCCTTCTAATCCACGTTCTTCTCTCTTCCCAAAACAGTGCCACGACCAAAGGGACAACACTCGGCTCCCCGCGGCGGTCCTCCGCGCTCCTGGACCAACACAGAACTGACGGAGGCCCTGCAGCACGTGTGGAACAAGAAGATGACCACGTCGCAGGCCTCGCGCATCTTCGGCATCCCCTACAACTCCCTACTCATGTACGTGCGGGGCAAGTATGGCAAGAGCTTGAAGCTGGAACAGCTGCGCAAGGACTGCATCAGTGGACCACCGATCGAGATGTTGCAGATGGGGATCGGCGGAAATAGCGGGGGCGGAGGCGGCTCCAATAAGAGCGAGAAGAGCAAGGAGCGCAAGGAGAAGGAGAAGGACAAAAACTCCGGCGGCAACAACGGCTCGGGTGGGTCGAACAATAGCCAAGGCCCTTCGTCTGGCAACGGATCTTCAATGCCACATCCCGGTGATGGAATGGGCCCCTTGGGTCCGCTGGATCTGGAGCTGGGTCTTCCCCTAGGACCACCTGGCGGCCCACGCAGCGGCAGCTCCGAGCCGGATCTGCTAAGCGGCCCCAACGCCCTCTTCAATCCCTTCAACCCGCAGGGCTTCTACCCGGACTTTTCCGGAGGCTTTCCCGGCCTCCCCCTGAGCATGCTGAACCTGCTGCCACCGGCGGAGCGCCATCATGCAGCGGCTGCCATGCATCACCTGGGCGTGACCATGGACGAGGACTGCAAGTCTGTGGGATCGAAGCAGTCCTCGTCCATGGACGATGACTTTGCGGGCCCAGGGATGCCCCTGTCGCTGGAGCAGCGTCGGGAGATGAGTGCGACAGGCCCACCACTGACTCAGTCGAACGGCGGAGCTGGGCAGGATTGAAACTTGTGGCGGGATTGGGCAACCGGGGCTGCCAACGCCAATCCAATGTACTTCCCTGCTTTCGAGCTAGACCAGGAGCAGAACCCGACTCCGCAGTCCCTGCCTACGCGACCCGCCCTGCACCAGATGGCCTGCCGGGAGCTCAGCTTCAAGCCGGACCTCTTCATGGCCAGGCGCAAGCTGAAACGCTTCCGGGCCAAGCGCCAGCTCCAAGCGCAGATGGAAGCGACGACAGCAGCCGTTCCGGCTCCTTGTCCCGTCAGCCACGCGCTGCCCCCGCTGAGGACTTGAATGTGAACTCGAAAACTCGAATGCAATACTTCTACTATTAGTTGATTCCATTTTTTTCTGTTAAGTGGCCCCAAATGACAATACTTAATTTACGAGGATTACGTTTACCTTTGTGTATATTTTGCTGGTGCTTTTAGTTCCTATTCCCAATTACGTTTTGATATTTTACAATTAATTTTAGTTAAGTAATTGAATATGGCAAAGCTTACAAAGCATTTGAGGCAATACATGAAACAATATATATTACGCCCTGTATTATTATATAATTTAAGTATGGAAAGGAATATAATCAAAATGAAAGAGGTTCAGGAGGAGACGAAAGTGTATATATGCGTAAATCCAAACCAACAAACAGCATTATCCCTGGTGAGTTCTGCTCGGTTGGGAGATAGATGTAAAGCAACCACACTGCAATTAGTAGTATCAACGGATTCATAGCCGATGACTGTACCAAAATTTTTAATGTTATTTTATAAAAAAAGAAGAAAACGAATATTAGTTGTAGCAATAAGTGTTCTCGTAGGCAATTCATATTTGTATAGAAAACATCTGCACCAATATTCCTCACTCATAGTTGTGCACATTCCCCTTGCCCCAACATGCACATTCCTAGTTACTCGTAGTCGCCGCTTTGTAAATCTAAGCCAACCTCATGGAATCCTGAATCCTGCAGATCTATCCGTTTTGTATTCTTATTTGTAAGGAGAGCAACAACAAACCGAAAAGACGGCCCACAAAGTGACACATTCCCGCGCATAGTGTTAATAATTTATAAGCTCAAATAAAATATTTTAATATTAAATATTACAACAGAAAAGTATGTAAGTAAAATAAAACTAAAGTATATGCATTACAATAAATAGTAAAAGTTATTAAATAAAACGTTAAATGTTTATCTTTAAAAATCTGGTTTTGCAGAGAGAATGACGACTATTTTGTTTTTACCCACCATCAAAATTCCATAGATTGAACCTTCATGTGCCTTGTTGAGTGGGAGATTTTGAGTCTTTCAGTAAAAATGTTCGACTTAAGGGTGACTTACCACACCGTGGTAAAAAGTTCAACCCTATTTTATTCACCTCGATTAATGCTGCAGGCTATTATTGGGTTTGCACAAGGATTCAACGGAAAGGGGAGTGTAGGGTAATTTGACGAGTAGGGTAATGTGACGAACTCGTCGAATCTCATATATGACGTCACGACAAAAATTCCAAATAAATGTAGTCGTCTCCCCTTATCGTGTCGACAATGTATTTACAGTAATATTAATAAGAAGTCCCGAAATTTGTTCGTGAGGAAATTTTCGCTAAAAATGTGGTGCGCAAACTAGCAAACCTATTCAATTTACTTGTGTTTCAGCAGTGCCAGAGCAAAGATGAGTGGAAAATAAAATCGGGCAAATATATGCACGTATACATGAGATCTTTATCAACAGTTTTTGGTACCTCGCGTTTTTTTCTTTTGTGCTGTTTGAGAGTGACACCGTTTTTGCTCCAAGTCTACCTTGTAGGGTATCGTGACGAACTTTTTGTAGGGTATTGTGACGAACTTTTTTTATTCAAGAATTTTAATTGTTATCGTTGATTATTTTTAAAAAAAATATAATAATACCAGATAACATTTACTGCTGCAGTTTTATTGTTGTTTTTAATAGTGAAGTCAGTTTAATTTAATTAAACAAAAAAAAAATTTTTTTAATTTAAAAAATTGCACTTTGACCATTTTTTTTTTTAAGTTTCGGTATTATCTTATTACTTCTTTCTTTTCCGTATCGAAAATAAGTTTTCCATAAATTATATATAAAAAAATTTTTTTTTGTTTGTGAAAAGGATGATTTACACCAAACGCTGTGGGATTTGGCAACGTTGAAATTTCGAATACAAATTTTTGAGAAATATGCTCAGTAAATGTAAGTAACTTTCTGTTTTTACATTTTTAAAAAATATTGATTTTTGGAGAAGTTACATTAAAGAACAAATCGTTCGTCACATTACCCTACAACTTTTGAAAGTGCAAAAAAAGAAGGGTTCACGCCAAACGCTGTGGGATTTGGCTGCATTGGAATTTCGAATCCGAATTTTACAGGGATATGCTCAGTAGATGTAAGCAACTTTCTGCGTTTACACTTTTAAAAAATATTGATTTTTAGAAAAGTTACATTCAAAAAACGAATCGTTCGTCACCTTACCCTACACTCCCCTACCTATTAATTAAAGAATGGTTCAATTTGTGCTCTTTTTTTTCGGTGTATACTAACACGCCATCTGCAACTTCAATCTCTACTGCTTTAAGCCAAGACAATAACCAATTAAAGCAGTTTTAAAACATCCACCACCAGGTGGCGCTTCCGAAAAACTCCCAATTAAAGCAGTTTGAAAATATCCACCAGTAGATGGCGTGTTTTTTCCACCGCCCATGTGAGCTTAATTCTTAACCGCACGAAACGACTTGTTTTTCCTCTTCTCCGGATCGAAATCTGGTCACACCACATTAAATAACGACGTCCGTATGAACGCTGAGATCTCGGAAACTACAAAAGCAAGAAAATTGGAATTACCCACACATATTCTTGGGCTTCCTACGCAGCGCAAGTTTATTTCAGCCGCGTGCCACGCCGCCTCTAACGCCCACAATCGCCCACTAACAATTTTAAAAAGTGTCTGGCGCCACACCTTTAAAGATTTCCGAGAAGTATAAATGTAATTTTGTTGTGCATATTTATACCTATCGAAATGTAGAAGACATTTTTCAAATCCGACCATTCATTAAAAAGTTATACGCAATCAAAAAAATAGTATATATCCATCTCCCTCGCACTCCCTTTAGCCGAGTGACGGGTATTAGATAGTCGGGACACGAACCCGACTATAGCGTTCTCTCCTGTTTTTTTATGATGTACTTCCGAAGCAATTTGTCAGCCGCAGCCGAGCAGTCTAATCCGTATGGGCCAGAGACTGCTCGGTGCAAACTTTATCGCTTTTCTCTTTTGCTAATGCATCCCCCAATCTTGACGTCAGCTTCTCTATGCTTTCGGCCATTGAACCTGTGAGGCAGACAAAAGATCTTTAATTCTCGAGCAATTCTCGACAGCTGTTTATAACCTTTCAATATTCGATTTATTTCAGTCGGACTAGACGAAAATCGTTAATTCTTTAAGGTTTTGCAAACCCTTGAATACTTGTAAGGAAATCATTAACAACAAGAAGGGAAGCTAGCTTCGGCCAGCCGAAACTTATATACCCTTGCAGATCGTTCCTATTAACTTACAAAAACATTAAATTTAGACTTACTTGCTTATATGTTAAAACAACCGAAATTTTAGCTGCTTTCGTATTATTTTGGAATTATTTTTTGATCCTTCCTATGGGACCTATATAATATAGACATCCAAATTGTGTTAAATTTAATTACAAATTTTGCATTTTCGAAAAGCTATATCCCACTAAAGGAGAGAATGTAATACGAATCAACAAAGATATACTTTTTATAATTTTCCTATTAATTTCCATTTAATTTCCCGACCGTTCCTATGGCAGCTATTTAATATAGTTATCCGATTTTTTTAAAATTTAATTCGGAATTTAGAAATATTTAAAAAATAACGTTTCCAAGAGTAGAAGGTAATATTTCAAAAAACACCGAAGCTAGCACTTTTTTTAACGACTTTTTCAGATCTTTCCTATGGCTGCTTTCCTATGGATGCTGATCAAGAGTATACATACGTCTCCTTGACTGCGTTGCAAACTTCTGACTGAAATCATTATACCCTCTGCAAGGGTATACAAATATTTTATCTTGCGTGACGCAAAATGAAGTGCATATTTTGACAATACCAAACATAAAAAAAAACTTGGTAAAATCAACTGTAATAATTGTCAAACAGGCCCCAACCAGCAAAATTGTCAATTCTACTAAGTAAATAGTTATTCCACAACAACAAAATACACACAATTAGCAAAGACACACGCCCAAAGCAAAAACAAAACACACGTTACTATTTTAATAGTTACGTAACTATCTTTGTTGGTCAATTTTACCAAGCAAATTTTTGTGTGTGCAACAACCTTGTCGCGGATGACTAAGATTATCTACACGTGCTGGCATTGTTTTGATTTCAACTTGAATTTACCTAAGAAGAAAGATAACAAGAAAGGTATCTAGATTTGGCAATCCGATGTTTATATACCCTTGCAAATCGAAACCATGTCAGTTTTATCAAAAATCCAAATTGTTATTTTCATCTTGAAAGTGAGAGTGGTGAGATGTTTTGAGTTCACCGGCAACAGTGAGAGCTTATAACCAGCGACCAGGACAGTAATTAGTTAGCCAAAAGGCCCACGCCATCGAGGTGGTCACATTGCCGAATCAGACGGCCAATTCCAAGTCATTGCATCGGCGTAGGCATGTGACATGTGCATCGGCACAACACTAGGCCGTTGAGATCTAAAAATAACGTGCTAAGCCTTTAGTGGAAGTGTTCCAAAGCGAAAAGACATTTTAAAACCCGGTATTTGCGAGGAGCAGGGGTATATGTGGCAATGTGTTTACCCTTCAATATTTGTCCATATCTGCATTGGAACTTGCGAAGGTTACCTTTAACCAGACTTTGAAGAAGACACTTTTTCAATACTTTATTATTTTCCGTGTAGTATTTTGCTTTATGCTTTGAGTTATTTATTATGAGCTGGAAAATTCTAACCACTTACGAACCATAACGCTTCATCGTGCTTTCAAATCGGATACAGATTCGGCTGCTGCTGGGTATAATCACTTCGACTAGCTAAAGTAAACAAACCTTCTTGTTTCACTGCTAGCTCTGCGCTCTTTCTAGCTCTCTTCGAACAGCTCGCTCTTGAGGCGCGTGCGTTGTTTGAATTTGAGTTTTTGTTTAAATTCCTCTCAACTTGAGTTCTCCGGCTGGTTGATATTTCTCTCATGGATATACCTATTACTTGTAGAGTATATTGTTTTTGTTGGAAAGGTTGTACCAGACATAAGGAATCGTTCCCGACCCTATAAAGTATATAAGCGGGGGTGCCACAGAAATCGCGCCCAAGATTTATATTATTTGGCAATATCTATCGGAATGTTATAATTGGTTTAAATCCGACCATTAGTTAACAAAAAAAAATGGTAACGGGTATATAAAGGTCGAAAGACACGACTAAAACCGTGCTCCCATGGTTTTTCTCTCAGTTTTGGTTCTTTCTCTCTCTCTCGAAGTTGTCGATGGCGATGACTCTACTGGGGACGTCCTACAAAAATTGCTCATAGTCTTTTCTCGCACCTGCACCGAATTGGATATATCCGTCGGCTGGCATTCGTCTGCTGCTAGATTGGCCCTTCGAGTGGCGCGTATCTGCGGATCTGTACTAATTGCTCTCTGTCTCGGTTAGTCAGTGGTTTTGTGAGCAACTAATTGTATCGGAACTAACTCAACTGCAGCTTGACAAAGTGTAGCATCTAAACATCTAGAGAAAACCGTTGGGTCGCGAAAGCGCTTAAGCAAGTGTCTTAAAGATACAGGGGCAGTCTATAAAAAGAATACACATACCTGAATATATTCCAATCGCGTTCGCGTAACAAAAAAAATGAATAGATAAAGCAACAACAATAACAGAAATTATTACGAAAATGCGCCAAGAAAATTAAAAAGTGCAGATATATTTCGATCGTACTGAAGCGAAGAAAGTATCTGCTGTTTATTTATGTTGAACGTGTGTGAGTGGGGGGTACAAACAGCTGTTGGGGCAACAAAAGCATCGAATAGTCCGAGCGTTGAATACATTTCGACAGCAGACGCAAAACGCCAACAATAGTGAAAATTCTTTCATTTCCAAGCTTCTAAAAAATCGACAATTTTTAATTCCCCGCCATTTTTCTCCAGGTGAGTCAATTTTGTTTATAGAAAAAAAGCTGTTTATTTAGTGATTTTAGCAACAGAGGCATTTTTCCTTTAGCAAACTCTTATTTGTAAACGCAGACTGATAACACAGCGTTGGGCAACGCACTTTCCAGATTCCCGCAAAAGTTCAATGTTTGCAAGCAACACAGATAGTGGTTTTTTGAATAAAAAGGCAGTATTTATTTTGAAAAAATTTGATGGGCAAATAATTTAAGGCTTAAATTAAATTTTAAGCAACAGGTAATAATTCGATAGATCTAAAAGGTATATAAATCTCCTGTGCTTAATTTAAATTGGGGTTAAAAGAGATTTCAAAGCTTAGTTATCAAAGAAACGTAACGCCTCACACAGGAACTAGACATAATCCATCAGTGATAGAAAATGAATGCAGCAGCGCTAAGCAGCAACAAGGAAAGCCCTGGGAAAAATCAATAGGTACGCACGAGCAGCGGCCCCAAAGTTTGTTCGCCCCCTAATGCACCGCACTTCGCTGAGAGCCCGACGGAAAACCGGACAACTCCTTAAGCGATTCCTGCTTGGCTCTAACTGAAAAACAGAAAAGAACAATGCTGGGCCAAGCGAAGGATTGTCTGCCACCCAAGTGTTGCTGACGAAGTGCAGTCAAAGTTTGGGGCTAACTGCTGATGGTGGTTCACTTCCCCTCCTTACTCCTTTTGTTGCTGTCCTGCGAGAGTCATTGCCATCTAGCGAAAAGGGAAATCAGCAACAAATTCTGGGGGCAGGTTTTCAACCTCTAGCTGTCGACGAAAACCAAACAACGCGATAGTTAAAGAGAAAAAGGACCAGCGCAGGCGCAGGGATCTCCTCCTCTCTTTCAGTTCGCAGCTTAATTCGACCGAAATTCAAGCTCCCATTTGGCCGATGTTTGTTGTTGTCGCTCTCATTGTTATTGTTGTCACTGGTCTATTGTTAATGCATTTTTGGCAACGAACTGTGTCGCTTGTATGTATATCAGTGAATTTGGCTGCACATAACCAGCAACCAGCTTCCCTGCCGATGCGTTTTCCTTGAACTACAGCCGAGAGCCAAATGAAAAGCGACTTGAAAACGTGTTTCTCATTTCAAAGAACTGCAATTGCAATGGCACCATCAAGATTGTCGAACTGGTTGGGGCATAAACACTTTCGATTTAAATGCCAATTCAAATATTGGGCTAAAAGTTCTGAGTACTCGAAGAGAGCAGATATGTATACCTGACAATATTGCCTTCCCTTCCAATCGCCCGTTTAAGTGGGTCACTTAGAAATAATGTTCTTGACCAACATCTGGAGCGGATGCTTTCATCATAGAGCAAAAACAGAAACAACATTAAAAGAACCTATCTGAGAGGCAAGGGATGAAGACGTAGTTTGAGGGGAAAATATCAGACAAAGCCAGGGAAAGTGAAGTAACAGTGTTTCCGCCTCACATTTCAGATACCGCATTATCAGTGTTTGTCGCAACAGCGGCGACATGGACCAAAAATAAAAATAATTACTTTGTAATTTTACACGTCGTACTCCCAATTAGCCAACGCCAATATGTTGGATCCATTTCTTTGTCGTTGATATCGCTGCAAAAAAAAGTTTTTTCCCGCCCCCACTTCGCCAGTCTTTGGTTCCAAGAGCGATGAACCCTCATGGCAATCATAGGGGGAATTAAGTGAAAAGTATTTAATCGTTCTCGAGTTGCGAGTGCAATTTGCAGTCATTTGCAGGCAAAGTCAGAGTAGAGTAGAGGTTTAAAAGAGTGGGAATCAAAGTGTTCATGAAAATTGTGCCTGTGGGGACAGCAATATGCAGTTTTGCTTTCCAAAGCAAGCAGCACTTTCCCCTTTTATTGTGAATTTACAGCCTCTTTAGGTAATTACTGTGACAAACGCAGTTTTAACCGAACCCTTCCACCACTATACCATGCTCTCACTACGTTAATTGCACTCTCACATAGCCATAAAAAATCCAATGTCTCCACATGACGCAAGTCTAAAAGTACGGTCAGTTTGGTATAGGGATTCTAGAAACAGGAGGACAAGGTTTCACGCTCATTACTCATTTGAAAAGATCGCAAACTTCCGATTTCAGCAAGCTTAATTGATACAGGAACATTTCACTTTAGCTACCTTTGTCGTGACGTCAGATTTTCAATGCCGGCGAAAGGCAAAAAGGCACGCGTCAAGCAACCAGTGCGAATTAAATGGTTATGGGCTGCTACTAGAGATCAGACCGGCTAAAAACGGGTAAGGAAGCCGCTTCCTCATAGGAACCTGAAATAGCCGGCGAATTTCTGCTGCTGCTGGGGGGACAACGTCACAGTCACGTTCTGGCTTATTAATGATTAAATAATACCAGTTGGTCGAGCGTGAAATTTCTCAAAGCGACACAAAAATCAAGCTGTGACCGGTTCATTCTAATAAAATGCTAACGAACACAAATTGTTTATTACATTAGTTCAATAACTGAACGGAATTGAATGGGATCGTCGAGCGAAGGGAATGCGCCTGAGACTTCAGCTAATTGTTTTTCCGGATTTAGCATCGATTGTGTCTTGCGACGGGCTTTTACCTCATTAGTTTGTGCGACACTTTAAAATCGAATCATTTAAAAGTCTGAAATCATACAAATAATAAGTTGCCATTGAGGAAGTGTGAGTAAAAACTGAGTAATCCGTCCTTAAATATTGCTGAAGATTCATTTTGGTCGATGGTAAAGCCTTAGCGATTGCCATAAAGTCGAGATCACTCTCATTCGAGTGCATTACATAACTGGTACGGTTTTGATGTAAGCGGTTTCCTTCGTTTTAACTTTTTGTTCTTTCGGTCATAGAAAATTGGATCTAATCGTGTCGAAACCTTTTCAAAAATAGGTGACGGCTGGTTACTAATTATTATGCGTATACCAAGTTCTAAACCGATTTAAAGATTACAAAATTGTAGCAGCAGTATAGAATACTAATTTGTGCGAACAGTTCCTTGACCTCAACTACCTTCCACAGAAGTTTGCCTGAGTATTAAAAATATCAAGTGCTTTGCTATCAACGCACTTATCAAGTAAAATCTAATGGCTTTGCTCAGCATTAATCGTCGACTTTTCTAACGGCTCTCTTGGTGCTGCATGTCACGAAAGAGAAATACAAAATACAAAAATTACAGATTATGCTAATGGCTCATTAAGTCTCTCCGTTAATGCAGAAATAGGTTCCAAGTATATAACTACTTACTCCACAGGTAATGGCTGCAAAGGAGAGCCACATTAAAGTCGTTATCCAAACTATGGCTTTCAAAACAGTGCCTTTGGGTTGAAATAAAAACGGGCAAGGGCAAAAAGTGAGTCACAGCGAAAAAGAGAGACACCCACATATCTGCCAAAGTGTAAATTATGTTAATTGACAAACATTTATGGCATAATTGCCAAGCGATTGCTGTCACTCATTAAATAACCGTATGGTATGAAATGAAAGTGAAAATCAGCAAAATCAAAAAGAATCGTAAGATCCAAACCACAGATAATCACCCAATACGGAGAGAAAGTAAAGTATTCGAAGCGAAATCGTTGTGGCCCTGGACACCTGAGGAATAGGATGCTAGCTTCAAGTAGCATGTTAGGTAATATAAACAAGACCTTTAAGTGGATAAAATATAGTTGAATTCCTCATCAGCCTAGACATTTTTCTAGATATTGTTACTCTCATTACACATCGTAAGCCGATTTTAATGTGGCTTTGTATAAAGTTTGCACTATAAACCCTTTTCACACCCATATAGCATCCCACCAACTCATAGTCGAGAAAGAACAAAGCTAAGAGGGAAAGCAATTCAACAATGAACTTTAGACAGAGAACAACGAAATGAAAATGGGAACGCGAATGCGAACAAAACGTGGAAAGCGTTAAAAGTTCAAATGCCCCGAGCGACAAGTTAGCAGCACATACTGTCCATAAATAGAAGCGTATGAAATACGTATTCTGCTTAACGAATTTCTATAATAACTTTCCAAAAAAGCCAGGTGGCTTAGTGGCTGCATCCATCCTGGTGTACCAGATGTGCCCAGTCGGTTAGCTCTTGTTTTAAAATGGACAATGAACGTGCCCAATATTTTAGGCACCAGACAAATCTAAAAACGCGTTCTGTGCACTTTTGTCAGCGTAAAATGAAATAAATATCTAGCGCCGACAGCTGGTGAGAGTGTTAGCAAGTGCGTCCAAAGACCTTTGTCTAACGAAGTCTGTCAATGGGGCCAGTGACTCGGGTGAAGTCAGTTATCCCCGCCTTTGCACAGCTGGGGCCAGTTTATTCTCGTTTCAATATCTTGAAATCTAACGTGTGTATAGCCTTTAATTGTCCCCTTGAGTTCTTAATTACTTTCAACGTATTCGGAGCTATCAGAAAACAATAACATATTCAAGTGTCCAATAATAATAAATGATTAGTTTTTTCCAACAAAGCGTCAAACGCTGAAGCTTAAAACAAGCATTGTCTATCCAATCGTATACAAATTAATATTAGGAAAAAACTTTCCTGCAACATATGACCAAGTTCATAAATTCGTAATATTGGCGGTTGTTTTCGGTGTGTCCAACAACCCGTACAGGAGCTTGTGATAAGAGAGTCTAATAAGAATCAATAGCAGGCAATCGAAATTGCAATAAAAAGTTCCAATATGGATGTTATTACTTTCCTTCGTGCCATATATTTCCAATAAACGGTAACATTTTAAACAATTCGTTTAGGCAGATGTGATTTCAAATAATAGTACTATTCATTTAATTGGCTTAATTGTAAACAGGACATGGTTGATAAAGATTTTTCCGCTGGCGCTTTGGACCATGACTCATAATATCCAGTACAAGCCTCCAGTCACGAATAGACACCAAGCAGACTCCAGGAGTGCGTCACTTTGAGTGCCCCATCCCAGGCAAAGGCGCTGCAGGAGATGCATTTGCATGGGAGGGCAAACAGTAATATCATTGCCTCTGCTTGTGCCTGAAACCCGACTTCCCAGGGCGACGTTAATTAAGGCGACAAATGCTTGGGCGGAGACGGGGAACTGTGCGTTGGCGCCCCTTTGCGAGAACTCATTGCCTTTGGCTCTTGCATTTGTACTATTGTTTTTCCAAGGCAGCTGTGTCTTGAAGTGGAAAACGATCGAAGTGGGAAACCAACTTCCATCCATAAATGATGCACCATATCACTCTTAGGGTCTGGCCCCGCCTAAAAAAATATTTATTCTATTTTCTCGTATGTTCTTTTTCCTACTGCGATGCACCCCAATTTACAGAGTTAATTAGTGTTGATTGTGAGCGCAATTCCTATCCAAGATATGACACATTGTAAGGGCCAGACCCGAAAGTGTCTTTACATAAAGAGCTTACAAGTTTTCTCACCACCCTTAATGGGAAATATTAGAGTACCAGTCGATGACAGTGGCAGAAACAGGAAGCTTAGTAGACGAATCAACCAGACTCCCTCTAAGAAGTGATCAAATAACAACACAGGTTAACTTACTCACCTTGCTTATTAACTGTGGACAAGTCTCCGATCCGATTTGCATCCGAGAATGGGAATTTTTAGAAGCACAACTGAAATAAAATATTTTTCCGCATTAGTGATTGGCGAAAAAAATAAAATCTGAATTAATTAAAATGTTTTGTGCAAAATAGCGAGCTAAACACAATAAGGTAAGAACTCACAGGGGAATGGAAAGACAAAGCGAGGAGGAGACACCGACAAGACATGTGCGTTGAATTTAATATCGTTTGAATTGTCACCCAATAAAAAGAAATCTACCCCACTAATTGGATACAAATGCGACTTGGCGAGATGGAACAGGACAGGGCTGAGACCGCATGAGGCTTCCTTCTGACGATGATTAAATACCCCGACGTACTATAAAAATCAATATTGTTTAGCAATCTCGGCACGCAATTCGCAAATCGCCAGCACGTTGCCATGGCCAATAGAAGGGAGGGCGGTGCGGTGTATAGGGGGACTGCTCACTAATTACCAAGTGCTAAACATTCTGACGCGCGTCCCTTGCGTCTAATGTCGGTGATAACGTGGCCGTATATCCACGGGGTTGTTGGTGGCAATCACGTGTCTGCAGCAAGTGCAAACGCACGAAAAGCCAAACACCAAATGTTTTGACTAATTGAGATCCTACGTTGAGATTGGACAACAATTCTAGGATAATTCTTTATCCTGAGTAATAACATACTCTTTCGTCTCATCTCATAAACTTTTCATATCGATATACTAATTGTCTTTGTCAATTTTGCGTGACGTTTACTCTAATTGTTCTATATTTTCGTTTGCTCTTATTTTCAGATCTGCGAAAGGAAATTGCACAGCTGAGAGAAATTGAAAATTGCGGTGAGCCAACTTTTACTGACCCTGCTTTGGTTTAGTAGACGAGCAAATATATAGGGTCAAACTTTTGAAAGGCAACTATTCAATAGCTACAATCAATTGACAGCCTTTCTGTTTCTGTTTCAATTGGCTGGCAGGACCATACCTACTCCTGACTCACTCACGCTTCTGACAATCAATCACTCCGAGGTTGGGGACATCCAATCTGAACTCATATAGCATTCCCTTAGTTGCAGATAAGGCTACATAATTACTTAACATTGGCATAACGTACGCCACCCACTTATAAGTAGAATTCCGTAGACACAACAACAATCATGGCTTCCATTTGACGAACTTAGGTTGCTCGAATCGAGCGCGTGGCAGGCCACGTGTGATATCGTTGTCTTAAGGGGAATTGGTGGCTCGGAAAAATTCGGGGTACCTAGAAAAAAAGTAACAACTTGATAAAAAATATTATAAAATGTTTTACCAATAGAAACCAAACACAGAGAGGTCCTTTAAAAAATAGGATAGCCTTTAAGGCACGTTCGCAGAGAAAATCCTCTACACAGCCATTGTTATTGCTATATCGCTGTTGATTTCCTCTTTTGTGAAGCGCCAAGGGGAGAGTAAAGCGATGACAAGGATTCCGATGAAGACACCGCGACCCTGGCAACCACAACAACCAGAATGACAATTTAACTTTGTTCTTGTCACCATCGCTTTTGTTACAGTTGTAGCTGTTGACAATGCTGAAAATCAATACCTGTGCCTGGGGAAAGAGGTTCTCCTGACAAGTACTAGTAAAGCTATTGCATATCTGCCCATTCCGCAAATGTTTCGGGCGGGGACTCCATTTTTGAGTCCTCGTTCTTGCCATCCGGGAAACTCAGACTCATCTCAGTGGCATCTCAGTTCAGTTTTTCTCTTTGAGGGTCCGTACAAGTCCAAAATCAAACTAAACAATAAACAATCAAAGGCGGCTAAACAATTACACTCGAACAGTGCCAGCAGGCAAATAGCGGAAATCACGTTTTTACACTGCTGACGTTCGAGAGGCTAATGAATGGTCGAATGACCCTCCCGAGTGGGGTTTGGAAAAGCCGATCCAAGTCTGCTTCCGACCAACAGCGAAAGGGGTGCATGAGATGAAGGAAAGGGCGAAGGCGGGCCGGTTGTGGGTGGACAGCACGCGGAAGGTGTGTAAAGATTTATGACGTCGTTCCCGGCGCTGGCTTACACATGTTCTGGCCTCCTCCCCCCACCACCCACTGGCGCACTCAGGAAAGCGACAAACACTAGAAGAATAACAACTCGATAGTGCGCCGCAGCGGTATTTGTAGCTTTTTACACTTTTTCTACCCCCGACCCTGCTTTTAAAACGTGACTGTGGGGAACGCAACTCCCAAGTAGCGGGTGCTAATACTTTTATGGCCGTGTCTGCCGGCTACCTACACTCTGACACTCCCAGCACTTTCAGCCAGTTGCATTTTACTAGAAGTGTGTCTCCGAGAGACTTCTCCAGGTCTGGCGGTTCTCAATCCAATGGTGAAGTGCTTTTATTGGTTTTGTCGCCGAGTCGTAAAGTAAAGTGCATAATAAATATTTACAAGTCTGCACCGCATTATGGCGACAGTTGCGACGAGTCCTTTTTGGCCACAGCCCAAGGCTAAAGAACGCCAATAAAAGTGAAATGTTGCAAACGTTATGAGCCGAATAAATTAGGCCTGGGCTCAGTCTCATTCCCAGTGTTCGGTTCTCATTAACCCGAGCTATTTTTTGAGTGTCCTTGCTCCGAATACCAGGCCCTGAGATGATTCTGCAGTTTGAATTCCCCCCAATCCCCAATCGCTTGCCCTCGAAAAGCAACCGTTTTGCACTATTTACGACTTCTACTCAACCAACAGCACCAACACGACAGTAATGATGACATAAAAATGACACAAAAAAGATAGTGGTGCTCTGATGAATGCCTGCATGATAATTTGCAGCTAGAGTGACATTAAAATGCACTTGCCAAATAAAAACGAGCATTGTAAATTGGGCAGTCGGCCAAGAGCCCCCAGAGCGCCCTTCCCCAAGGGGCTGAAACAATTGAAAGCAAAAGTGGGGAAACTCAGAGACATTAATGGCTACAATTTCTCAGCAGCTGGCAAGTAATTAGAAACTTTTCGGGGGATGGGGGCGGAGTCGATGAGGAAATCCCATCGATGGAGTTTGCTTTGAACTTTTCTGAAAATGAATTGTGCTCATCATTTGCACAAAGTAAAGGCTCGATGAGCACGCTAAGAAGTTTCAGCATCCACATTTTGGGTAACTGAAGAGAAAGCATTACCAGCTCCATTTGAACTTTTGCTTTATTTATTCCTCAGCGTTTGGGCACTCCAACTCGTGTCAAAATAAAACAAACAATTTAAGAGGTTTTAGGGCCCTAAAGCGCAGCCCCTTAAAATTGTATTTTTAAATGATGAAAAAACAAAAAACAACTGGTACAAAAGAAGAAAAACAATGTCTAAAGTTGTCTAAAACTTTAGTTAAATTATTTAAAATATAATATTAAAAATCATAAAGCGAAAGGATAAATGTTCCGAAATTACCCATGCGAGGTGAATAATTTATGTGCGGGAACTCGAGGAACGACAAATTGAAGTTCAAGCATCGTGCAGCGAAGTCGAAACGCGAAGTTGAAAGATGTGTTGCGGTAATATTTTTAGAAGCGTACGCACTGGATTGGGAGCTTCTTCGTAGGGTGCGTGGGTGGGACAGCACGCACACGAATACCTACTTATTGTACCCGTCACTCGTAGAGTTTAAGGGTATATGAAAATCTTTGGAAAGCCGACTGATTTTGTTTTGTTTATCGATAGAAAATCAGAGCATTTATGAAATAAGTTATAAACAAATAATGAATCCGCCTCTCTGCGTTTTCAGGCAGTCGCTTTCCTGCTTTCATATCTCGATCTCCCCGGCTCTCCCATTAGCTGAGTAAAGGGTATTTGATAGTCGAGGCACTCGGCCACAGCATTCTCTCTGGTTTTTATATATCCCAACGCCTGTGAACATGTGCTGGCGTATGTTTTAAATTGCTCTCGCTTGCACAGATGTTGCAATATGCAAACAAGCGGAACAGCAGCCACCACCAGCTACGACATCGAATACAAGGTGGCACTTGGAATCGAAGAGGAGGAGATGGGTTGCCTTCTTCTATTGCACTGTGACAACCTGAATTATTTCCATGCACATTAGACATTTCGCTATCAGTAGTAAAACAAGGAAGCCACTGTGATAAGGAAATTTCTTGATTCGTAAATATAATGAACTCACATAGTAAATATTAATGTAGGAGAATGCGTTTGAACGCAATTATTCAGTCATATATACATTAATATAAATATAAACAAAATCGTATTCGAAAGTTGAAAGATCAAAAAATCTTTACAGTTGCATCGTCTAGTGACGCAAGTTTAATTAAAGCTCTTGATATTTCGGCTCGCTTTTAACATGCCAATTGTTGGACGCAATTCTTCTTAGGCATTGTTCATCCCTCTCTTGTCTAGTTGCAATTATTGCTGTTTTGTAATAATGAATGTATATGCAACAATAAATAAAGTAACAATATCGGGCTGAATAAATTAAGTTCATAATCACTGCCACAGCTCGGCGGTACGATATCCGTGTGCAATAACATTCGTTCAAACAATGATGTGCACTTGCCATAAGTTACCCCTTTGACTGTAGAGTCTGCGCAAGTTGAACGAATGCTTTGGGTCCAACAGAGCGCATTGAAACGCATCAAAATCAGTGAAATGTTAAATCAAAAGTTGTTTACACCCAGGTAGATGCGTTATTGTGGTAAAACTTCCGTTGCTGGTAGCTGGAAATAAGAACAAAGGGTTGATTGTTCAGAGACCGAATGTTAAATACCCTTGCAGTTCAGTTTTTAGTCGTGAAGATAAGATTTATTTTTTTGTTAACAAAACGTAGACTGGTTTTATTGCCAAAGCTCTGTCTTACTTCCTTCCGCTTTTTTCCCACATTAATATACCAAATTCGCTTCACGACAAAACTAAAATGTGTTAGGTAAGAATAAACAAATTAATATATGTTTAAACAAACATTTCCTAGTTCCATTTTAGAGCCGTGGGTACACCGAAGGTTTCTTCTTCTTTTTGCATACGCAGAGCCACTTAACGAACACACATCCATATACCCACCAGGCAGACGCCGCTGTGTGTATTTGCGTACAAATAACCAACAATAAAATATTGCTAAATGATTATCATTCGAGGCACGTTTTTGCAAATCACGTTTCGCAATGGAAACAAACAAAAAATACAAATATTCATATTGTGGCTACATATTATTTTTAGCTTTTATTTGAATTTATTGACCGTTTCTTGTATTCTATCTTGGCGCTATCTACTATTTTTTCTACTTTGTATGTAAAATACCAGTTCTTTTTTCATCTAAAAGTAAGGATTGGCAATATAATATTTAAAATATTTTGCTTTAGACTTAAAAGATAGACACACAAATAACACTATGCAGCA
The DNA here is from genome assembly GCF_030179915.1 of Drosophila takahashii. NCBI lineage: Eukaryota > Metazoa > Arthropoda > Insecta > Diptera > Drosophilidae > Drosophila > Drosophila takahashii. The sequence goes on along the minus strand of NC_091679.1, from coordinate 44,382,248 downwards.
TCAAAAATTTACCTCGATGGATGCTATATTTTTGGATTCGTTACGAATTCCCAAGTTAAACTGCGTTTTCCAAAAAGTTCCCCGACGCAAGGATTCTTAGCAAAAGGACCTCAAAGTTCGAAGACTGCTAAAATTGGACAACTTTCCAGAGCTCTCAGAGACAAACGGATGCATTGTTTGATTCGATGTTAAAGTTTTTTAAAAGATACACTCTTTATCTTTCAAACCCCATACTTAGAATAATTTTAGGATTTTTTTTAAGGCAGAAATAAATTCCAAAAAACATATTCAAAAAACTAAAAAACTTACAGCTGCGGTAAAAATAGTAGTAGTGTTGCCGCCCTGTGTTTTTAAAAGTTTTTTTGTTGTCACTTTTCTTATCCAATTAGTCTATTAGTACAATTATAATCAATACAATATTACCAGGAGAAGATAAATTACAACAACAAACCTTTACAAACACAGGGCGGCAACACTACTACTATTTTGACCGCATCTGTATGCTTTTATGTTTTTTGACTATGTTTTCTAAAATTTGTTTCTCCTTTAATAAAAATCCTAAAATTATTCTAAGTATGGGGTTTGAAAGATAAAGGGTGTATCCTTTAAAAAACTTTAACATCGAATCAAACAATGCATCCGTTTGTCTCTGAGAGCTCTGGAAAGTTGTCCAATTTTAGCAGTCTTCGAACTTTGAGGTCCTTTTGCTAAGAATCCTTGCGTCGGGGAACTTTTTAGAAAACGCAGTTTAACTTGGGAATTCGAAACGCATCCAAAAATATAGCATCCATCGAGGTAAATTTAAAAAGCACTAAAAATGCTGCACAGTGTAATTAATAATTAGCCTGACCGAATAAGGAATAGCTTTTCTAAGCTAACAACAACTTGTAAATCTTCCTGATTGAAAGCAATGGACACAGAAATGGTTTTAAGTTGTCTAAAACAAATATAAATACCAGTTCATATATACAGAAACATTTGGTTTATTGATGCAATACCGTTTTATCGCCCTCTGGCAATTTGCCAAAATGAATAAATGCGGATTTATAAAAATAAACAGAGAGAAGTGCAATAGCCGCCACATGCGCCGCCAAACAAATTGTTGATTCTAAAGTAAACAAAAACACGTAAGAACGAACAATCTACTGAATGAATATTCTCAGATCACAAATAATGTATTGTATTAAAAATTGTTCCTATATTTACTGGGGTCAGTATCAATAATTTCGAAGGGCGAAAAATTAAAACAAATAATCCTGCTGTTAGATAGAACGTTAATTGAAATAAAAAAAACATTTTTTGTTATTTTTGTATATTTTATATTATTTTTTTGTCCTAGTTCATTTAAACAGAGGTGACCAGAAATATATAATATATGGGTATATGCATAAATAGGTTTCTTGCCCCCAAAGCGATATGATCCCTATGTGGACTGCCGTTCACAGTGATATTTTCAGCGCGTGTCTCCAATAGACTTATTAAAACAATATTTTACCTGGTATATATCTTAAAAGAGCGCAAAGCGGTTTAAAAACAATTCCCATTGTCACACCCACATAAAAAGCATAAGGCAGACGTTGCTGATGCGTAGTATTAAGGAAAAGAGAGAACCCAAAAGCTGAGTGCCGAAGTCATTCGTGGCATTTTTCAATGCTGGCTGCATTTACGAGTCGCACACTTGTATACTTAAAGATAAAGTTCGTGCGTTTGGACGGCTAAGCTTTATCCATACTTTTGGCACCAACTGTCAGGGTCATTACCCTAAGTAAGCAAAACTTTTGATATTGTTGCTAGGAAATTCCATTCAATTAAACACAAATATTTTAAATGAACAGCTAAAATCAAGCAATATTAGCTTCAGCTTTAGCTTTAGCTAAGTTGCCTCCATTGTACTACAGATATACTAAGGCTTTTGTGTAAGGGCAAGGTTACTCTCAGTTACTCTGTTGAAATGAGTGGTAATGTAATTTATTGTAGTCCAACGAGCAACCGAAAATGTATCGGAGTCGTTACCTTTGGCCAGGTCTCAGTTTCAGCAAAGGACTGGGGGCATATGCAAAGCGTCGGTTTGTATTGTACGTTGAACGCAGAGGCAGAGAGAGTTGTTTGCCGTCCAAACCAGATTTGCGTTTCATGTCCCACGGAACCACTTTTCAATGTCAGCTACACACGCCCACGCTCCATCCAACTGCGAATCCCAAGGAGCACATAAATGCATTACTGTGCAGGCTCTGAATATGGCATTTCAAAATCATTCCAGTTAAAGAGCAACTTGAATTCAACTTCAAGTAAAAGCCTTTTTATTTTAAGCTCGTCCTAGAGCACAGAAAATGATTTTCACTTTCCATCATACACAAAAAAAAAAACTTGGTAAAATCAACACTTATAATTGTCAATCAGTCCCCAACCACAAAAAATAGTCAAATCTACTAAGTAAATAGTTACTTTCACAACAACAAATACACACAATTAGCAAAGACACAAAATGGACAAAATTGTCAATTTTTTGTGGTTGAGGTCTTTTTGACAATTTTTTTAAACCCTTGCAGAGGGTATTATAATTTCAGCCAGATGTTTGAAACGCTGTGAAGGAGACGTTTCCGACCACATAAAGAATATATATTCTTGATCAGCATCAATAGCCGAGTCCATCTAGCCATGTCCGTTTCTATGCGAACTAGTCTCTCAGTTTCAAAGCTATCGCGATGAAACTTTCCCAAAAGTCTTCTTTCTATTGCAGATAGTACATATGTCGGAACGAGCCGGATCGGACCACTATATCTTATGGCTCCCATAGGAATAATCAGAAAAAATAATAGAAAAACAATTGTAACTTTGTAGAAACTAGGCGTTTTGATTTTTGACATTCTAAAAACAACATTTTAAGAAGGCATACCTGCAAGGGTATATAAACTTCGGCTGGCCGAAGTTAACTTCCTTTTTTCTTTGTGTGTACTTATGTCAACTTGATAACAAATCAAGTTGATAATCATTTCTTTCTCTTGCATATTTTCTTGCCTGGCAAATAACTGCGCATTGGTGATAGAGCGCTTATCAGACGGGGTAACGCTGTCGGTATTAAAATAAACGCTCATAAAAAAGTGCCAGTTTTTGTATAGAGAATTTTAAACTATTTGGCTAAACTGCATTTGGCTTTTTCGTTTCAGCTGCCAAACCACAATTGCCCGAGGCAAATGTGCCACTCTGATTAGAACCGAAAACAGTTGAAATACTCCCGCGTCATGTATTTACCGGAAACGCTCCTACTGGCCTGCCTTGTGCTGCTGTTCGGAGGACTACCGCATCTCACTTCGCCCACAACAACCACAACCTTAGTGGCGGCCATGTCCATTGCCAATCAGGACCTGGAACGTTACTTTAGGCCAGGAAATGGCACGCACACCTTCTCCAGCATGGAGGACCGCATCGCTGTGGACGTCTACAACTACGCCTTCCTCAACTGGTCGTATGTGGAGCACGGCAACACTCTGTGTAACATGGACTTTGCCCAGGAACAGGCTCGCTACGGTGAGGGCAAGGTGTTGAACGTAACGGGTCGTCTTGTACACATCAGCGCCTCGGACAACGTCAGTGACGACTTTGCCTGTACACCGTACATCAAGGGAACCCAGGGAGCCCCCATACCAGACAAAGGCGTGACCTGGATAGCCTTGGTCCGGCGCGGACGCTGCACCTTCGAGGAGAAAGTCAAACATGTCTACCAGCAGAACGCAGCCGGCGTCATTATCTACAACGACAAGCAAGTGATGCAATTGGAGAAGATGCAGATCAAGGGCAAGACAAGTGAGTTTCATCGTCTGACTCTTAAATTGGCAACCTGTTAAACTTGTATTTTCTTAGGAAACATAGCGGCAGTGATAACTTATCAGAATATTGGACAGGATCTGGCCATTACTCTTGATAGGGGCTACAATGTGACCATCTCGATCATCGAGGGTCGACGGGGTGTACGCACCGTCAGCAGCTTGAACCGGTAAGTTTTATCAAACCACCTCCGGCGTAGTAATAAGCTTATTATTGTTATTTACACAAGTGAAAGTAAAAAAAAAAAGAATTACCTACAATATCATGGAGACGCCGGGGTTTGAACCCGGGACTTCTCACATGCGAAGCGAGCGCTCTACCACTGAGCTACGTCCCCATTGAATCCTTGAAACTTCTGTATAATTGTACAGGCAAATAATTAGGCGAGAAAATATTGCAATTTTATTTAATTACTTTAAAATCAACCTAGTCAAAAAACTTTTGAAAGCCCATATTGTCATACATTTCTTAGGTTGCAAGTTGTATAGGCAAAGTATTTAAATACTAGTTGTTGATCTTGTTTTTCAGAGTCTTAAAATCAATTAAAACAAGATAATATGATAATTATACAATAAAAAAAAAAAAAGTATTTTATGTAATCTTCTGGAGACGCCGGGGTTTGAACCCGGGACTTCTCACATGCGAAGCGAGCGCTCTACCACTGAGCTACGTCCCCGTGTGCAAGCTCAGTGACCAATTGTCAACTAGAGCCAGGGCCACTTTCGCCCAGTGACTGCACACTGCTTTACCATCATGACGTCGGTAAAGCAGAGTATATATTTTTGTTTTACCGAATTTGACATACTCTTTTAATTTGGGAAAAAATGTTTGTGCCACTTAAATATATTAAATGCAATTTGCATTTTCCAATTGTTATTTTTGTAAAAATGGTTTTAACCTCACACCTGCGAAAACAATGCTCTTTTACGCTCAGAACTGAGACATTTTCCCAATCAATAAAAAAAAAGTGTCTCTCACAAATCAAAAACTTCTGATTAAGCAATTTTTTAAGCGCTTTTGAACAACCTGAAATACATTTTTTCATAAAAAAAAAGAAATTTACATCCAGATGGAGACGCCGGGGTTTGAACCCGGGACTTCTCACATGCGAAGCGAGCGCTCTACCACTGAGCTACGTCCCCTTGCAAATTCCGCGCGTCGAATTCCAAGTACAAGCACGGCCAAGAATGTTCTGCTTTACCGACACTGCTCGTAAGCAGTTACAACTGCTTCAAATTATTGTTCTTCAATAAATTCAAATTTGGTTATCACTATGGACGGCAGTCCATGTAGTGACGAAGCGCACCAGGAGAGTGTGCGAAGGCGACTACTATATATACACGAAGAAATGAAAATCTGCTGTGATGGTCCGATCATAATGAATGATACACCTATCGAATGGTATTGCAAAAACTTAAAGGATTGCATACCAAGACTTTAAGAAAATTAATTGGCTTGGGAGAGAGAGCGGTGAAAGTGAAAAAGTGAAAATTTCGAAATTTGGAGCTGTTGGGGCCGGTGGGGATAAAGGCCCCCTCTCAATATTTTAGTTGTATTCCTTTTGAAAATACCCGTCGAATGAGGGGTCATTTGTCAAAATCCGACTCTCCGTTCAAAAGTTATAGCCAAAATAAGATTTTCTTCTTCTTCCCAAAATGAAAATTTAATTCTGTTTGTCAGTTTGTCCACTTGTCCACTTGTCCACTTGTCCAAAATATGTTTTTTAAGTTCTGAAAATTTGATATGACGTTCATCACATCGATATTAAAAACTTTTGTTCTACCACTTTTGGAAAAACCCGCTAGTTTAGCGGGAAAACAGCTATAAATAGCTAAAATTCGGAAAGCCGTAACTTCTATACTACTAAAGCTAAAGCTAAGACTTGTGCTGCATCTCGTTTAAAAGGTATTTTTAAATGCTATAAACGCCTTCTATATGCAATTTGTGTAAATGTAATAGTTAAAAAGATATGAACAAAAGAAAATTTGTTAAAACTTTTTTTTTAGCTTTTTTTTAATTTTCTCAAAAACGGCTCTAACGATTTTCTTTAAAACTTTAAACTGTATAGCCCTTGAGATTCCTTAAATTTTGGTATATAACACATTACTGTAAAAAGTCACGTTTAAAAGTTATTTTTATACGAAAATAGCCACTTTTGCAAGCTCGAACTACTAACGCTCCCTGAGTATTGAATTTTGTGTGAGGGTATACGAACTGTATTTTAGGGTCATGGAATCAGTAAATTTGCACTTAAGAGTTCCATATAGGAATCTTTTGTTCTACGACTTTTGAAAAAAAGCCGCTACTTTAGCGGGAAAAAGCTAAAAATAGCTACATTTCGTTAGTTTGTAAGTTCTACACTACTAAAGGTACAGACATGTGCTATACCTCGTTTAAAAGGTATTTTGAAATACTTCAACGCCTTTTTAACTGAATTCGTTAAAATACAATAGTTTAAAAATTATGATTTATGACCAATTTAAATTTAAATGTTTATATTAGCACCTATGAGAGCAAAAGTAAACAAACAAAAACTTCTGATATCAAATAAAAACACCTCTTAACGAGGTAAAAAACTAGTGACGACCGCACCTTCAACATACAAAAGTTCTGATATCAACATTTGTGACGAAAAATTATTACACTCGTCATTAAATAGACTTTCTAATATTTTCTCATTCGGCACGCTGCAATAGTAAATGCCTGTAAAGGGAAAAGGCTGGAATAGTTTGCTAGGGCGGGCCGAATGAGAAAAGATTAGAAAGTCTATTTAATGACGAGTGTAATAATTTTTCGTCACAAATGTTGATATCAGAACTTTTGTATGTTGAAGGTGCGGTCGTCACTAGTTTTTTACCTCGTTAAGAGGTGTTTTTATTTGATTTATTAATAATTCAATTTGTATATGGGACGTTCCATATATACCCGGCCACCCCCTTGATAGAAATATAATGGTATTTCTGCAGACTGGCCGTTTGGACGAAATCCTATTTATGAACAATTAATTTTTAATAACATACATTTCTTTTTAGAACATCAGTGCTGTTCGTATCCATATCATTTATCGTGTTGATGATTATTTCGCTGGTTTGGCTCATCTTCTACTATGTTCAGAGATTCCGATACATGCAGGCGAAGGATCAGCAATCGGTAAGCAATAGATTTCTAAATAAGTTCAATGACCAATTCGTGTTTTTATCCCCTTGTAGCGCAATCTTTGCTCTGTTACCAAGAAGGCCATTATGAAGATTCCAACGAAAACGGGTAAAATTAGCGATGAGAAGGATTTGGACAGCGACTGCTGTGCCATATGCATCGAGGCCTACAAGCCCACGGACACCATACGGATATTGCCATGCAAGTAAGTGACCAAGAACCCAGGCTTACGAAAAGGACGATTACTTAACTGCGTAATTTCAGGCACGAGTTCCATAAAAACTGCATCGATCCTTGGCTCATTGAGCACCGAACCTGTCCCATGTGCAAGCTCGACGTTCTCAAGTTCTACGGCTATGTGGTGGGTGACCAAATATACCAAACCCCCAGTCCGCAGCACACAGCGCACATTGCCGCCGTGGCTGTGGACCACCCCTCGTTCGAGGAGCTGCCCGTCATTGTGGTGCCCTTGCCGCACGGGCATGGGCCGCAGCCCCTCCAGCAGCTGCAGGCTAGCAACATGAGTAGTTTCGCCCCCAATCTGTATCTCCCGCGTAGTCGTAGTCCCAGCAGTAGTGTCCAGCAACAGCTACCGCCCCTTCTGTACCACCCCCATCTGCAGCAGGCGGCAGCAGAGCGCGGCAGACGCAACTCCGCTCCCGCCACAATGCCGAACGCTATCATTTGTACTGCCAGTCATCAGGTGACCGACGTTTAAGATATCGCCAAGCCACCCACGAATAATTCTAAGTCTGCAACGTTTAACCTACTGTGTATATACGCGGATATCAACTGCCCCGCGAACAGCGCAGGTATTCAATAGTAAACTGTAGTGAGTTACAGTTCTCGGTTAGATCTGAAAACCTTTCAACCAGACCAATGTTTACACTGATTTGGCACGGCCTACGCATCGAAATTTGTATATTAAAATAACAACACTAAGGGAATGTCACGGCAACGATCAGAGTGCATCCTTGTCAGCCTCAAACATAACATTATTTTCTCCAAGCTATGTATTTAAGGCTTAAGACGTGAGATCTGGTACGTTCTGTGTGATTTTATTTTTTGCTTATATTGGTAGATTTAACAAATGTGCAATTTATTCTTAATGCGATTGACTGGTTTGATTTCTGCGATTATATCTGCGCAGGATCTGTGAAACAAGAACATGTTTATAAAGAATAACTTTTACTTTGGCTTTACTGAATTACAAGTGCTGACGCCGATTAAGAGTAACGTGAAAGCTTACTGGACTATGATATATTCACTCATTTGTAAATAGACTCATTTGAGAGCAGTGTACTTAAAAAAGCTGATAAGAAGACTTCCATTTTAGTTTTTACAAAATCCCACGCACATTTTTAAGTATCTTAGCAACCATATGAAATACCGCTAGAAGTTTAACTTGAAGACGGGATTATAAAAATACTTAAATCGCCTAGGGTTTAAGGTAAACGTTTAAGTTATATTTAAGAGTAAGAATTGTCGATACAGGTAGACGAAAGAAATTACTTGCGAGTACTACAATAACTATGCCTACCTAAAAACTATACCAATACAATTATAATGACTACATCTTATAGCTGTAGAATGTAATGTTAAATGCAATAATTGTAGCAAAATCAGCGACTGTTTTGCTAGTCAAAGGCATGCGAAGTCGAGAGGTCTGCCGATTAAATACATAAACAGATACACAATCGCACTAAGCGCACATTATGTATTAATGTTTACTGTAATATTGAAGGTGCCAAAGTATTTGCTTTTAGTTGTTCAAATTGAATAAATCAACAACATATTTTATTTACAATAATTCGTACTGCTTACGATGTTTATTTGCATTTTTGATCTTTTCCATTAAACCTCCGATTAAGAAACTGGGGTCTATTTGCATTTATTTTCTAATAGTTTTTGAACTTTATAAAATATTAGTTGACTTTCTGACGAGAGAAGTTTTGTTCTCCTATTTTTTTCAACAAATTTTTGTTTTTTTAACTTTGTTCATTCACCTGAAAACAAGACCATGCTGATCGGTTGAAAAAACCGTTAAGAAATTATAGATTATCTTTGCTAAACCCCTTTAACAAATTGTGGACTCAAACATTTTTAAGAACCAACCAAATAAATATATTGAATTTTGAAAATTTATTTGAAAGTGGCCGCTTTGTGCATTTAGAACCGCTTGCGAGATCCATTTGTTGGAGCCGAATCAGAACTAGAAGGACTCTTTAATTACAGTTTCTAGGCAGCGAGGAAAGTATCCTGGAATACCAGCCGGATCCCCCGCAGGGAATGACCATTGTGGAAGCTGGTGGTGGAAGCTCTGCGGACCCTACAGCCGGAGCAACTCAGCCTAGGCCTAGCGCCTTGGCGGATCTCATTCGAAGTCGCGACTTTGTAATCGATTTTCCGCGAGTATTTGTCCTCGACAGCGGTAGTGTTGTGGGGGCACGCGAAATGCTTTTCCCGACTCGCCTACCCGAGCGCTCGCAGAGCTCCCTGTCGCTGAGACAAGCCCGCGATTGGATGAGCCTAATGAGCAACAAGCTGGAGGAGCAGCAGGGTCTGCGCCGCCTGCGCAAGGATGAAATGCAGCAGGTACTAAACGGTTAAACTGAGAAGAACAACATATTGATTCTTAACTACTTCCTTTTACTTAGCAACTTCTAAGTGCGCGTGAGTCGGCTCGCCACCGTCGATCGCGTTCTGCGGATGGACGCTACTCAACCGGATGCTTTGGTGGTCGCCAACGCCAGTCCTCTGTGCAGACTTCTGGGCCAACTCAGGCGCAGCTGCACATCGATGCCACCCAGCTGCGCCGCTCCAGCTCATCCCGGGCCTTGCAGGAGTTGACGGACGCCGCCTACGCCCAGTCAAGGCAGCGACAGCGAGAAACCTTTGACTTTGCCAGGACTCGGCGCCGATTCATGAGGCGCGAAAGCGACGAGATATCCTTGCGCTCACTGCCCAGACGAGGAGCAGCCCCTGCTCCTCCCCGGCAGTTGCATCGGGAGAGGGAGGCCGATGCAAGCGGTCACAGTGACCAAATTACTATTCAGGTGAACGGGGAAGGTGTCGACCTCAACGAGTGATTGAAACTGCATACGCTTATTTAATGAAGTAATTGTATAAAATATAATGTATCTATTTTAGAAACTGTAAAGTAATAATGTTAATGGACTTTTATGAATGATCCAAATATGGAGAGTCATATCTCGTTAAACTCCTAATAAAGTTCGCAAAGTATTGAGGCCTATAAATTGTTATGTTTAATAATATTCAACAAAAAGGGAAATATTTGGACCATTTTCCCCAAGTAAAATAAAGCCCTCTCTTTCACGAAGTTTTTTTGTTTTTGGGGCGAATTCCATTAAGGATTTGCGCGTGCCTAAGGGATAGTGTAGGAACGCAAAAATCGGGCTGATCCCAGCCAACTGATATGTTGTTGGGATACGAGGTGATCAGGGCAGACAGCCAGGCAGCAGCAGAAGAGCAGAGCACAGGCAACTGACAACAGACCCAATTCGACAGCTCAGGGGAGATCCACATTTTGATCCCACCGAAGGCGAGGAGCAAGAGAAATAGAGCACAAGTTATGAGGAAGCCGAGCGGTTGAAGTTGCCGCGGCCAAAGACAGCTAATAAGAATTCATCATGAGCCGCAGAAGCGAGCAGCAGAGGCAGAACTCTCCCAGGGGGAAGGGAGGGCATGCACGCGCCGTAATTGCAACGCAACAGGAGGGCCGCGGATGCCTGGACCAGGAGCAGTCCAGAGCGCTCCGGCTTCGAAGCAACTCGATGTTTATAAACTTAAAGTCTGTAATCACATTAGGGCATGTAGTCAGTGGCTCGGCGGACCCAACTGTTGCCCAACTGTTGCGGCTTTATCACCTGACGGGGGCTTCGCTTCTCGGACTACGTTCCTCCTCTTCGTCATACTCCTCTGGTGCCACGATCGCGATCGATGACAGCACGTACGAACCTGGGTCCCAGTTTCGGAGATTGGAGGCTCAGCCGCGTTGTGTTTTTTGAGAGCTCCGGGCACAAGGGGCGTATCCGAGGTGGGCGTTGCACTGAGCATTCATGATAAAATTATTATATTGTTGGAGGGCCGCCGTTTTGGGGAAGCCATGGTAAAAGGAAAAAAAACTAAAAATGAAAATTCTTTACATTTACATACCCCGTAACTGTTTGTCACAATGTTAACAAAATCAATATTATCCCCACTTTTCACTTAAAAGATATCTCAAAAATTATTAACAGCTAAAAATAAAAAAGAGAAAAATAATAAATGCCCAAGAACGGTTAACGAGAATATCGAAAAGCAATTTCGAATAAAAGGAGCCATCTTTCTTTTTGCTTCTTTTTAAAAAACGAAAAGGAGCCATGTTTCATATCTTTTTAAAATTCGAAATATTTTCCAAAAGGATAAAAACAAGAAAATCAATTATCATGTTTACATTATTCAATAGAAAAATATATCCTCGAATTCTTATTAAAGAGTAATTCCTATCCTTTGGTCCATACCCTTTGGTCCTTACCCATTGAGTTGAACCCTAGGTGTCGCCAAAAACGGTGTAAAGAAGAAGTAAAAGTATGTAGGTAATATACATTCGTGTAAAATTAGGGGTCGTGAGTTTTGCATTTCTTTGGACGCCAAGGATAAGGTTGTGTAAGAAAAAATGTATACCGCATTTGCCAATCGTTAATATAAATAAGTAAAAACTAGGTTTTTTAAATGTCAACGAAATCTAAACATTAGTCAAGACCATAGATGACCAAAGTTACTTATTGCTCCCACCCTCTATAATTTTGTCTGGTCGAGCTGTAGGCCATAAATAAATGGGCGCACGACAAAAACAATGCACCGTGCTAATGTGGCAAGTAGGAGGCGATGCCATTGAGGCGAAACCAATTGCCCAGGCAGCAGATGTAGCTCCGCTCCCTTCTTTAGATCGTTGATGGCTCAAACCCGGGTCAGTCCACAATGCGATCACCAGGGCCGTCGCTAATCTGCTGTAAATGAGTAACACCAAGCAATGGAAATCATTGCAGCTATAGCTATTGACGCTCCTCCATATGCTTCTCCATATATCCTGCCAGATTTGACTCTCCCAATCGGAACTAATTGGGGAAACAATAAAATCGTTCTCTTCTACCCTCCTACGATGTGTGAAGTTAAATCCAATCACAGAACAAGCGACGCCCAAGGATTAAGGAAGTTGACGTGCGGCGGAAAAAGTGGAATATATGATGCCATCTTATTGCCAAAATGTTAGTTTTTATAATTTGTTTCAGCATTGATTACGGATCACGTGACAAGGAGATCGCTACTAGGATCTGATGAAAAAATGGCGATTCGATGCGCTGGCTGTCATGTCTGCCGATCATCCCCGACAGCCTTCGGCACGGGAGCCGAAGTGAAAACGTCAGTGTGTGTCACCATTGTCAATCTCTACCTAGTGATGTGCTGCCCTCGTAAAGAGCTTCATGTGATGACAGCATCCAGAAACCATGAGATCTTAAACCAATAGTAAACTTTTTCAAGATAGTTCTAGATTTGTAATAATTTTTCTCGTACTAAAAGACTAATCTTTGACTTCATTATGACTGCCTGCCTACTTTCAAAGCCCTAATTTAATATAACTGAATTGAGTGCCTCTTGCTCTTTTTTCAATCATTTTTGCTTCAGTCTTTTGAAGATCTTTGACCGTCTTATCATCACCGCTTCCTTTTGTGGGAATCATCGTAGACCACGGAAAGTCCAGCTTGGAAGGCTGGCTGTGTTAGCCTTAGGGTGGCTTCATGCCAGTCCTTGCCTCATGAATATGTTATTTGGTCCGACTTATTGGGGCGAGTGATTCATAGGCCGGGGATCTCTTGGGGCAACCTTTTCTCGGTGCCGTTTTTGCTGCGTTGGGCCTGTTGATGTTGCGATAGCGATCATGTCGATTGCTCGCTGATATAAATATAAATGGGCGAGTATTGCGCTGATTTGTCGGCTCAACTACAAAGCGAAGACTAACGGCAATTCAGCTAAGCCTTTCCGATTCTCCACAGCATCGTAGACGATCTTTGCGATCTTGATCTTGTAAATCAGACCGCTAAGCGATCAATTTTATGCACTTTATTATATTTTTACATTACGCTGAACTCATTGATCACAGCAAATTTAATTTAAAAGCTAACCGAGGTCTGCGTATTTTCTGAGAATTTGCACTTCTTGACTAGTTCATTCACAAGTAGCAAAGTAGCTCAAGCTGACAAAGTTAATCCACAAATTGTCGCAAAATCGAAATCCACCAAAATATTTTCTAGACCTGCCTAAGCCCCTTCCCGCCGGGTACTCTGGAATTCTGCCGAAGTCAGAACAAGTATATCCGAATATCCGCTTATATAGATCAGCGCGATCAGCGGACAAAAACAAGCGGTCGAAAAAAGACAAGAAAACGGCATGTTGTCAAACGTTGAGTTGGCTCAGCCGCAGGCCAAGATTAAGTTGGGACTACGCACCCGAATCCGACGGGGCAGCAGAGATGAGGCCAAAAGGAATGCGGAGCGACGAGTCAAGGAATCAAGACAGGGCCAAAGGCAACGTGCTGCATTTTGATTGAAATCAAACACAAAAGCAGATTACAATTTATTTATTTGGCCAAGCGTTTGGGAAAAGTAGGGGGTAAGGTAAAGTAAGAAGTAAAAACGAAGATCTTAAGAAAGGACGTGTTCGTGAGTTGCGCGTGTGCAGCGGATTATCCTTGTGCACTTGTTACACATCCTCGCAGGAGACCGCCGAGTCTCTGTTGGGACGGCGACAAAAGGAACAAAATTTAAAAACGACCAAGTTCAAGAGCCGCAGAAGTGTGAGGAGATGAACTCATCAGCCAGATTCAGGCGTCCAAAAAGCCGACGTACACTGATCCCGTTCGCCTGCCGTGGACCCGTGAGCCCGAATAAAAGCGGATTAGTTTTCGGAGAGGGTGCTAAGACGGGTAAACGCCTACACCACCAAAAGTCATGTCATGTTGGGCCAGAAAGGATTTGCCCTGCCACTGACACAATTTCTTGCACCTTCGTCAGCCCACACTTCTTTCTTCGGCGGGGTAAGGCAACCTGCGCAGATCAAGATCTTCCTTTGATCCTTACACTCACAAAGCACTGGGCACGGTTTGGCAATATTTATTAGTTTATATTGGATTTTCAGCTTAGGCTTAGGGCAATGCGCAATCTTGGATGCGAATCAGCTAACGAAAGAGCAGCAAAATGGACGGTCCACCCCCAACGACTGTTCCATGTCACCTCCTTGGGCGAAACAAATTCAGCTTGGTCATGGGGTATTACTTTGTGCCTTATTATTACCAGAGCAGATCATCTTGTAGTCGCATTTTTTGCTTTTTGTCAAATTATCAACGATAAGCCACCCAATCCGGAAGGGATATTCATAGTGTGGGTCTGCAGTTAGCAGTGAAATGTGTGTCAAATCGTAATTACTGGTTTCCTTATTAGTGAGGATGATCGAACAGTCTGAAGACCTAAATATATATTAACAAAATAAAAACACAACTATCAAAAAATTAAACTTTTTAAGATCCGTTTTCTAGACTTCTTGATATAAATGATCTTAAACACCTAAAGTTTTTACAGCCACCAAAAGCACTTTAATGTACCTACCAGTGACTATTTCAACATAGATTAATGGTTCCCAAATAAAGAAGAAATACATTATAGTTCATCGGGGTAGAAATGGCCGACATTTCCACGACTTTTGGCAAGGATGGTTGCAATTCATAATGGCTGCCGCTTGGGGAAAATAAGTAGGAATGTTCAACCCTCCAACGGAAGGGACGCAGAGCTCAGAGCAACTTTGGCCTGGGCTTGGCCACACCAAGCGTTTATAACCGCCAAAAGCAAACATCCACCGAGCATTTCGAAATAACCGTGAAAATAATCCATCTTTCCGCTAAGCAAGCTGCATTCCGCTCCCGTCACCTCGTCCCTTTCTGGCACTTCGACGCACGGCCTGCCTAGCACTCCCCTCGGTATCGCCAGGATCCGGGCAGGGCAGCTGCCGGGGAGAGAATGGCAGCAAAAAAAGTGTCAAAAAATGTTTCATTTTAGATCTGTTGAAAAATAATGTTCCCGTCTTTGTCCTTTTCCCGTGATTTCTGCACGCTTCACGCCAATTTGCGCGCCCATCAGCCAGGAGCAGCGGTGGTGGTACTGTTCCCTTGGTCTGCTCACGGGTCTGGATGCTTTTCCAGTTTTCCGATAGCGACTGCTGCATCCTTTCGCATATTGTTCCCCTCCTGCCATGGGAATGAGAATCATTTTCAATGGCGCGAAATATAATTCATTTAAATGATTGGGTTGTTTGTATAGACTGCATATGCGGGGGGGGCCCGGGGAGCGGAGGTAGCTGTGCTCTGCTAGCCGTGGAAATTAGTTTTTCCACTCATTCACAGAGTCATGCATGTTCCGCAGTTGGTGGTTTGCTTGGGGGTGTTCAAATTGGATAAACGAAATGGCGTTGTTCACAAACAAGGAAATCACGTTGGGAATTACTTTTGCCGGAGCAAAACACTAAATAAGACATTGTTTTTAGGGAATTTTGTGAATACATTGACTTATAAATTGACGGTTTAAGGCGAGAAAGCTGCTGTGAGACAGTCAGAGCTTTGCACCTACAGGTATCTTTGTAAAGAGTCGAAACTACCAACAATTGACATATTAACGATCGCTTGTCTCGCTTTTTTCCGATAGAAAAGCAGGCGAAGAAAACAGTAAACGAATCTACTCGAAAGTATTCGAGCCGGACTCTCGGTGAGAGCACAATACGGCTACAATTACAATTACAAATGCCAGTTGGCGGGTCGGCAAAAGATCAAAGCGAAGCACAAAGCTGTGCAGGCTAGGGAATAACAGAAAATAACGTTGCCAGCGTGCACAATAACAATGGCAATAAAGATAAAAATAATAAAATATAAGCCAGGAAAAATAGTGTACAGAAAATGGCACAGACACACTGGCAAAAAGAAGCATTGCCATTGCATACCATTTCCATTTCCATCTCCATTTCCATCTGCATCTGCATCGCCAGCTCCCAAACCAAAACTAAAACCGAGCACATCGCCAACTTTCCCAAGCAATGCGAGTATGCAAATATATCACAGTCGGCTGGCTAGTTACCTGATGGATGGTACAGCCAAATGTTCCATGAGTCATCCGCCCTGGTGGCCAGCTCCGAGCAGGTACGACACCAAAGTTACGGTTTGATCACAAGTTGAGCGTAAAATATGCTAAAGATCATCGGGTGTCAGTAACTGTGTGTGCCGGCAAATGAGCGTAAAATGATCAAAGAATCTTCGCGCGCTATGCCAAGTCTGCCCAAAGTCTTCTCTACCTCTACCGATCACCCGGTGTCCCAGGATTTGGTCATCTTCTGCAATCGCACAGCGCACGTATACTAAGTACGTGCGCGCATTTTGTAAAATAACATTCAATTTGTGCAACCTGATCAAGCCATTGCAGCGGGTCCAGATCACCGATCACCGACCGCCCTTCGACGATCATCGAAAAGCCTGCCTTAATAAATAATCAATGTACTCCGTTGTAATCACATTTCTGCGATCCACATTTCCAAATCCCTCGGCTCGACTGACGTTTGTGCATATTTTTACGCTTGCTTAAAACGGCCGAGTGCCGAGTGCTGAGTGGCGAGCTCAAAGAAGATCGCCGACGGCTGAAACTGCCACCATCGGAGATGGAGTTGGAAATTACATGTTTCTGGCCCCTCTGATGATTTCTGCAATTGCTGGCCAACGTCAGCGGCAATAACAACAATTTGTTCGGATGGCCGGTGCAGACAGCCTGGCTGCTGCTGCTTCATCGCTGGTCCAATTGGCCCGAGTTCGGGGCATCGGCATCGGCTTCGAAATCAACTCGCAGCTGCATTGCCATTACTCAGCCGATCTTCGGGGCTCCTCCCGGTCTGGGGGGTTCCTTATTGAATTATAATGTTATTTAGTTGCGGCTGCCGCTGCGGCTTCTCCAGCGACGTCATCGATGCTGGATTGCAGACGGCAGACTTTGTGGAAGCGGTTGTCGCCTGAGGCCCCTGCTCCAATGCGATCGGTGGGGCTGCTTTTAGTGGCACATGAAGACATTGTAGGAGGCATATTATAGATGCTTTTTTAAGCTGCCTGCCTGGAGTACCTAACGAGGCCCCCGAAACTGATCATGTTTCTAAGCCACCTGTCAAAAGAGATCCTTCTTAATATAGATACCTCGTGCTGTGTCAAGAATTAAAAGCTCACATGCGTAACTCAAACACCCGACTTATCAAATTTTCAACGCGAATCGATCAAAAATTCATGCGTAATTTCCCCGGAGCGATTTTGGACGAAAAAAGGGCACACGAGAACCCTCTCAGAGGAAGACGAACCGCATCAAAATATTGTTCGCAGCCAGAAAGCCAGGATCAGACCTCTTATTACCGAACCGCGCTCCAAAAACAACACACAGAGATACGCTCTAAATTTGCGTTACGTAACGGAATTTAAAGCGTTCCTTATCAGATTGGTTTTTATGTTTTATCAACGCTCCCATGAACATGAGCATGAACCGTTGTTGTTGCACCTCGGCTGCGCCATTTAATACGTAAATAATTTTTAATGAATATGAGATAAATATTTTTTGGCGTGCGGTTCGGAACAAGCGAATGAGTGTGTGAAAAATTAGCGGAAAATTTCCAAAACGTCAGCACTTGAAAATTGTATATTAATTCGTCAGTCGATGGTTAAGTGCTGCGGATCGGAGGCAATTAACGGTTGCATTTTTGATTGGATGCAACTAATTTGAATTTCGGGGGGTCTGGAAGCGGTAAAATGTGATTAAAAAATTGTATGAAAATTGAAATCAATAATTATACCAGACCAAGTCGCATTATGCTCAACCCAAACTCAGTCGGCACCATGATCATCAATCAAATGAGAGGATTTCGTCTGGAAGGGACCGTCAAGCGGATCCAGCTACCGGAGCTACACCTTCACTCAAATTGACCACACAGGAAGTCTGCGTTGATAGAAGGCAGCTAAATTCGCATACTCCCGACAACCGACTCCAAGTGGAAGTCTCTGGGCTCGACTATCGAAAACGCATAAATCACAAGTTTCTTTCTTGTGTCGGGAGGGCCTTTCAACAGCCTTGTCAAATGTGCCGCTGCGGAACTCGCACTCGGGCTTGTATCCCAGCTCTCGGCTGCCCACACAAATTAAATTTGTATAAAAATATCAAAGTTGGTGGCCCAGGACTAGGACCCAGGCAAGGATAAGAGACGAACAGGACAAACGAAGCCGCAGGCTACTGTATGGCATGGGAATGACAAAGTGGAAACAGGCAACCGCCTTGGGCAGGAAAGAAGTCCCCAGGACCAGGAGATGTGCGATCAATTATGATTGTCACAGTTGACACACATTATCGCCCTCGCAGAGGCTCGGAACCTGTCGTCGCCGTCGTAGGACTCTCCAGTTCGTCGGACTGCCAAAGGTCCGGCGATATGAGCTAATTGATGTTTTCATTTGGGCACTCGGACGGCCGGAGAACGTTTTCATTCTAGGTGGTAAGTGCGACGCCCGCTGAGCACACATAATTGAGAGCAGCGGGAAGGTCCTGAAGAAAGTCACCGATCCCCTACCTACGGCAGTACCAGCAGCACCACCCAAGATCTCGATCGGCTGTAACTAGTGCATGGGGAGAGGACTGGGACTGAGACCGAGACAAGTATGAGTCCTGCCCTCCCTAGCTGTCATTTTGTCAATGGCTTTGTTCATTCCCGTGTGCACTTGGCTGCCCTTTCGGGTCTTCTCATCTTTGGCCAGGCCCACATTTCGGCGGCATCTTGAAAGTCCTGCCTCAGTGACGTTGGTGGTCGCCGGATTCCACTGCTCATATTTTGCGCATCTCCTTTGTCAATTGCTCTATTTTGCTGCTATGTGTGTGGCTCCCCCGAACAATGCACAGATCCCAAATTATTTTCGTATTATCGAATCCGCAGTACGTGTTTGTCGTTTTTGTCTCTAATTGTTTAATTGTCAGATCATGAGTCGGCTTGTTGTTTGGCCCGATCTCCATCTAAGCTACAAGGGATATTTGGGCGATCGACATGTTAGTACATTGTCAGCTTGTCATTTAAGGGGACAGTTCCTGTACTACTTTGAAGGATTAGTTTCTTGTCCTTGTTAACCTGTTAGGTTGCTGCAGGAACATGACCAAAGCAGGTCATGTGTGTGGTCTCGGGGATTTTGGAGACAATGTCATTAGTTAAATGGAGTGTGAACGTTTTGTGTTTATTGTGTGGATTTTTGTAATGGGATATACATTAAATGTCAATGGGATATTGAATTTGTGATAATTCTCAATGACATAAATACATTTTTTAAATTAAAGAAGAAAAAAACAATAAATACTCTTTTAAAAATCTGAAATGAAACCATGTTTTCTAGGTACCAAAGCTCACATCATTTCTAGCTCATCATTATATTTATTTGCTTGCACTGTATGGACAAATTCGGCCAGCCGAAGTTTATATATCCTTGCAGGGTAAATAAAACAAAACGCCTACTTTCTGCAAAGTTACAATGTTTTTTCTATAATTTTTTTGATTATTCCAATGGGAGCCATAATATATAGTGGTCCGATCCGGCTCGTTTTGATTGGGTATTTAATTATGAGCTCAACGAGGTATAACATATTCGGACCATTATTTCCATTGTTTCAAGTAAAACCATTTGATTCTTTTTCATTTTAAATTTCAGCTTTTATTGTTTTGATTATCGCTCTTCTATCTTATATTTACCAAGAACATGAGTCTTAAAATACGATTTAAAATAATTTTAAACAGTCTTAGGGGGTTTAGATGACGACTTATTGCTAGTTTTATTACAATTAAAGTTGAGGGAAGTCTTAGAATCCGAAGTAGGGATATGCGGGAGCACTGGACATCATGGAACTCTTCTGGTCGACCTGATGGTGGTAGCCGGCCATGTGGTTGCCAGCGGCAGCAGTGGGAGGGAAGAAGGATCCAGCAAAGTTGTAGCTGTCCCAAGAGGAAGGGTGGTGAGAGCCGGAGGCAGCCGCGGATGCAAACTGCGATCGGAGCTGTTCCGCAGATGAGGCGGCGGTCGGGGGCATGGCATAGGCGGTCGATGCAGTGGACGGGTATGCAGCACTGCCCGATGCCACGTAGGTGGAGCTAATGAACTCGTTGCCGGCTCCTGGCTGCTGAGCTTGCGTCTGCACGGGGCTGTGGGCGGCAGAGCTGCTGCCGGAGGTGCTGCTAGACGGCGACATGGATGCCACCGATCCACTGTAGGCGCCGTGATTCTCATAGGCAGCTCCCGAAGATGGCCAGGTCTGGTTGCCGTACAGACTCATGCCCATGTTGGGAGCAGGTGCGGAGCTAGAGGTGCCAGTGGCTCCGTAAGAAGCGGCTGTGGGTGCGAAACTGGGCACCTGCTGGGTGTTCAGTTGCTTGCGCAGACGGGCACGACGGTTGGAGAACCACACTTGGACGCGGGCCTCGGTCAATCCGGTGCTCTGGGCCAGCTCCTCGCGGGTGTAGACATCAGGGTACTGGGTACGGGCAAAGATGCGCTCTAGGGCGTCGATCTGGTCGTTGGAGAAGGTGGTGCGGGAGCGCCTCTGCTTCCTCTTCAGCTGCACACTGGGCTCGGCGTCGTCCTCGCTCTCATCCTCGCTTCCCGCTGAGCCAGCGCCTCCACCGAGGATGCCATCGATGCTGTGCGAGGTTCCCGATCCAGAGGATCCGCGAAGAAGGCGCGAAATGGAGCTCACCGAGGGGGCACTCTGTTTGTCGCAGACTCCGGCCTCGATCAGTTTGGCGCGGATCTCCCAGCTAAAGATACCGGGCTGCGACTGCTTCAGTTCCTCGATCCTGGACTCGATGTCGGGCGTGGCCACGCGGGGCTTGCTGCCGCCGATCACTCCTGGCCGGATGGAGCCAGTCTCCTGAAAGCGGTTCAGGATTTTCGAGACGCAACCGTGGGAGACGCGCAGCTGGCGGGAGATGACGCAGGGACGAACCCCAGCGGCCGCCATCTCAACGATTTGGCGACGGATGTGGTTGGGCAGCGGACGCCCGTTGATGAAGACGCCGCCAAGTTGGTTGACGCGACCTTGTCCTACAAGCAAAAAGAATAGGGACTGATGAGTAAATTTGCAGGCCAATCTTTGTTCTTTAAGTCCGTCCATGGAGGTCTGATCCTATTACAGGTAAGGTAGGTTTGTTTGTGCCCTTTCAATTAACTTTTTTCCTGTGCTCGATTGAGCGGATGCAAGTAATCTAGTTAGCCAGCGTCGACCACTTCACTGAATTGCACTCGAAATGGCCTAAGCAGGATAAGCCAGAGGATCAATTCGCACGATCTTTTGTTGCAGAGCGGCACAAACGATTCGATGGCCATTTGTAGACATAACAAAACGCAAATTGCCAATTTGCGTAGGCATTTTCGAGAGAATGGAAAGCCTCTCGCCGACACATCGGTGGCGGTGGAAAAATTCCGATCTGCGAACGCAGCTGCATCCCGGGCTGGCCCATGCAATCAAATCAAACTAATAATCCATAAGCGCTACAGACGCCCAGCTGTGCAGGCTAATACAAGTGAGTATGTGAGTATGAAAAGGCGGCCCCAAAACAGCCGAAAAGAGAAATAAAATCCCGGTCCATGTGCAGGGTCTCTGTTGTTTGGGGCGCTGACGTTGCTCAGCTACGTGATACACAAGACCCCGAGCTCCGAGCGCGCAGACACTGAGCCGATTCAAGATCAAAGCCCAGCGCCACAAAGCCGCCAGGGAAAGAGACGAGACATGAGCTGGCAAGACGGTCGAAGACGCGCCAAAAAGTCTGCAAAGTCCGCACTGGAAGCTGGGATGGATGGATGCGGCTGGCTTTGGCTCTGGGTTGGCACTGGGTCTTGCCCGGCCAAGTTGCCGATCACAATCAATAAGTCAAAAAGCTGATCATGCTGCCGAACGGGTAATAATCGCTCGTTTGAAAACAGCGGGCGAAAGCGCTGCCCCAAATGATGAGCCAGCACTTTTCTATGTCCGAGTCTGGCGTTTTGTACTCGTAATTGTAGTAATTGGTAATGCTCGTTGTGGTCTGTGGTCTTTGATCTACTATCTACGATATGCGATCGGTGCTTACCTTGGAAGGGATATCCAGCAAAGTAGGGTGTCATGTTGAGAGCCGAAACAGCCATGTCTTTTGCAGTAATCCGTTGGTGAGATTTTCGGGAGTATTGTCAACACTTTTTACTTTTCGATCGCCACAAGGCCCGGCAGTTTACTAATTTTATAGAATATTCTCGGAGGTATTTAGACCTAGTGCTCGTAGCGCAGTGAATGGTGATGCTGCTCGTTTGCTTGACAGCTCGAAACTGATTTTGAAACGGTCAGCCACAAGACTAAAACGAATCCGTGAGATTCTCAGAGCCAAGAAAACGAGTTTTCGTCGGCGGCCAGGCAGTGCGGGCGAGGGTGGAAGTGCAGGCCGGCGGCAGAGCGAGAGGCGGCGATCGCTGGAGAGCGCTGGTGGTGGTTAGAGCGGAGCAGCTGCTCACTTAGGCCATGTGTGCTAGAGCAGTGCCGTCAAACCAGAAACGAGAGAGAGAACCCAGTGAGTTTTCATAGCATGGCTGCAATTTCACTTAGCTCCGCCCATGGAAAACCGAATTGAATTCGGTTTCGTATTCCTCCCTTGGCGGAGCTGACTTTTGGAAAACTCCGAGTGGGCTTAGGCTGGCTGGCACTCCATTATGATTGTTTATTTTATATGCGCTTGATTTGGAGTTATGGATCTAAGGTTTGAGGTGGGTGGGTGGTATGCCCTAAGTCCAAGCGCGGCCTGATTGCGCATATCGTAATCATATTGTAAACACGATTGCCAACGCCGCAGCGTCTCAAATAAACTGTTTTCCTGAAACCATATTTCTCTGTGCGACGCAAAAATAGATTTCCATTATAAAAACCCGTAGAAAAGCAAATACCTTTCTTGCGTCCAATGAATGGGAGAGGAAAGCAGAATGCAAAAAGTTACTAAACCCTCCGGATGCGTGACGTTCAGACCTCGCCTTCTCGTTCCACCTCCAACCTTCGGCACAGACAGGCAATGGAGCGCACTTAACTTGCATTCCTATCTGGCTAAAAGACGCCCTCGCCAAATCAATGGCCTTGGGCTAAATGGGGAATGACTGGGGGCTCAGGTACACGTGTCTCGCTCAGCCTGTGGCAGGATTTTCCTTTTCAAACAAGTTCGATCAATTGATTCTGATGACGCTGCTTTCAACCGGAAGGGCAAGTGCCTTAAAGACAATTATTGCGACTTGAAGAGCCCTCGACTGTTCGGGTACAATGGTTCAACTCAGAGACACGCTTCGTTAAAAGTTCATTTCGCAGCTGTGATTCAATTACTGCAGCAACCCAACAGACGCTGTTTGCCTACACTAATTAGAAAGAACCCCATCCCCCGAAACAACTTCCCAAATTAATATTCATGAGAAAAAGAGACTGGGACGACCACTAATATGTGTGGCCGAGTGGGAAGCTGACAGAAACATTTTCGCACGGGCAAAAAGAAGAGGAAAAAGTAAACTCCATTTCCGAGTGCATGACTTTTGGTTAATTTTCTGTTTTCTGAGAGCGCTAAGCTAGGAACTGGCGGTCGAAATCAAAGAGGTTTTGGCCATGTTGCGTATACGCCGCGTGTGCGAGCATTGAAATTATGCGGCATCATATCCAAGGCAAGGCTGCGGACGTGAACAATATAGACAAAGTTGTTGCCACTGTTGTTGGATCGGGCAATTGTCGAGATACTCCCCAAGCGAGCGAGTGTGTATCTGTGAGATATATTTTTTTTTGGCGTGGGTGCGACGCTGAATGTGTGCCATTTGGCAATAATTGTGGCTCTATTGTCTGGTTGGCCGCCACGCTCTGTGTGTGGCTTCACCGCGAGGCAATCGCTCAAATCGTTTGACAACTGAAACTGCTACTGTGCGATTGGCACGGCAAAGCCGCCTCAGATGCAGATATCGATATGGTTTGTGTGTCAGCGGCAATGATGAATCTGTATCTATTGAACATTCAAAAGGCAAGTGTTCAGCCTCTGTTTTATCTCCACCGACTGTCCTCGTTCTCCCCACAGCTCTCCTTTAGTCGCTTCGCATTGACCTGGACCAACTTTCCGTCGATATATGTACATTATCTGCTGCAAATAAATAGTCCCGACGACTCAGATGGCGAAATACTTTTCACTCGTTGACTTTGGCATTTTTGTGGGAATTTTTAATATTTTTTGTAAGCCAGACGCAGACGAAGAACCGAAGGCAATGTATTTGCCTAGCTGTCGAGCTGTACATTGCGGGTATCAGCTCAAGTTGGAAAATTAATTTGCGAAACTACTGACTGCGGCCAAAGGAATTGACTTGAGTGATGGCTTTAAAATGCTGTGGAATTCAATTTTCTTCCTTCAAAGAGCTAGGCTGTCCGTGACGGGCAATTTGAATGGAGCTTCCCCATATTGATACAAGTTACTCTCCCTTCCCGACAGACTTTCGGGTCGGGAATAATTTTTCATAAAAGTCGTATATTAGAGTGTAATGAAGAGCCCTCCGAAATACTGGGCTAATGATTTCCAAAGCGCTTCCAATAAATACGGCTGAAAAATAACCACTAACGCCCATATGTCAGCTTAGCCGAAAGTCGCCGTAGGCACCAACAACAACAGCTGCTGGGGCGAAGCGGTGAAACAAGAAAACTAAATTAAAACTCAACCGCAACTGTTTACACAGCAAATGTTACCACAAAGGGGCGGCTTGGCGCACCAGAGCCTCTGACTCCAACTGACTCCAAGCTGAAATCCCAGAGCGGCCTGAGCCGGGAGATGATTAATTAAGGCGGCTACTTGGCAGAGGAGGATCGGGCCAACAGCTCGGCCAGTTGGCCGGCGAGGTGAGAAGAGTAATATGTACAAATATATCACTCCTTCGGAACGGTTAAAAACGAATTAATAATGTGTGATCGGAGGCCGCCCCCAAAAGACGTGGAATGCCAGTTGGCGGATTCCAGGAGAGCATCAACTAATTGCGGAGGCCAAAAGGATGTGGCAGCCAATCAGGAGTGTTGTGCGGGCGGCCACGCGCACCTCCTGCATGACACGGCAAAGGACCGCTTGACTTTGGATGGCTGCACAAAGAATGCCATTATGTGCATGATCTGTGGTTTTCCTTTCGCTCCGCGCAGCTCCGTTTGTGGTGCTTTGTCGGCAAGAGTGTGAACAGAATAGGGGAGTGGAGTGAGCTGAGTTAGGGGAGGACACCCAAGCCGCTGGCCCAGACCGCCACCATCGATGTGTGAATTCTAACAGCCCGCGTCGGCGTTTCGTCGTAAATAATGCGTTCGGGATTCGGTCACAGTCGCTGAAATGTACGGATTCTTTGAAACCGAACGGCGAGTGCAGACGAAACGTCGAGGATGATGATCGAAATGAAGATTGAGATTGAGATCCCCCTTAATTTCCCCCGGCGTAGCGCCCTCGGTTATCGCATTCCTGTTAATTTCGGGCTGATCCTTGATTAGCACCCCGCTCGCCTTCTAATAGGGATATTAGGACCAACTCGATCCGATCGCCTGGACGGCTCGCCCCTTCGTGATGTATGGCGTCAAGCCATAAAATTCGTTTAGCACCTGCGTGGCCGTGAGAGGTGTGATGTCAATGATTATAATTATAACGCCTAGCCGTACTGACACGTAAAAGGGTTTTGACGACTCTGACCGACGCGGAAAAATCGGGCGTCATGATCTAATTCAACCTGAGAGAGATACAATTCAATATTTTGGGTACAAACACTGCATCTTTGGGATGTGGGATCTTTTTTGGACATGTTACAGAAAAAAACACTTTAAAAATATATATTTCAGGTAAAATTCTACATCGTTATTTTCAGCGCAAAAATATCACTATATATATCACAAAACAATAGATACCCCGTTCTTGTAGAGAGGGAAAGAAATTACCTGAAACACAGAGACTCCCGAGTGACATTAAACTGCGACCCTCTAAGCTTTTCAAAAAAAAAATGCATTTTCGATCCACTTCAAATCCAGCTCTTTTCATCCGTAACCATGTCCGCGTGGAAAATAATTCATTTTTTTTATCACAATATGATTATAACTAATTTGACATTGAAATATTAGCATGTGCAGCCCCTAACTAGAGGAATCCCAGAAGAATCGAAGACGAAATAATCACGAAACGCAATCAATCCTTTAACGATGATGCAGATGACGAGCCGTTCCATACTTTCGAGCTCCGGCCACCAAACATAAATAATCCATAAAGGCAGGAATTTTCCTTTTCCCTACACACTGCTTTCCCGCTTTGATTTATTTACCATAGTAAATATAAATGCATTCGAAATGCATTTTAGTTATGCGTTGAGGCCGCCACCAATCTTCAAAATTATCATCTTCAGGCCATGTGAAAATGGAATATAAATAATTATCCAGTGGCTTACAGAGCAACTGAAAACAGGGATTCGTGATTATGGTTCTACTTTTAATTAAAAACGCATTTCTGGTCGTTCAATTCGGGTCTTCAGTTTGAGTTCCAGTTGCATCTCGAAATCGATTTGATACAATTTCAATTTTTGTTGATTTTTCCCAAAGTGACAATTGGCCTGCGTGATTTTCAATTATTCTCAGTCGAATCGATTCGTCAGTCGGCACATGTCAAAGTGGGGAACTGTTGCGCCCAAATCTCCGCGACCATAATTGTGGCATCAAGTCCATCCAGTTCCCGTTAAGCCGAGTGTAATGTCTCGTGCCAAGCTTTCCAACTCCAATTGCAGCGGCTTTCCGCTTTGTGCGGAAGGTTTCTTTTCGGCGAGTGTGGAAAATTGAGCTGCATGTTATCTTCCGTTGATTTAATTAGATTTCGATTGGTTGCGCCATTTTCGCATTTAATTGATGTTAAGTTCTTGGAATTAAAGATTATTATTGAGCAGGTTTTGAAGATGCCGCCGACCAGATAGCAGACAACTGTTAAATTATTCGATATAACTTTCAGAAATCGTGATAAGTTTTCTATTTATTTGTGTGATCTCAATTTTGCTGATGATAAACTCGGAGAAAAATTTGATTTTATTCCCACTAAAATACTATTTTCGTAACTCCCCGCATACATGCATATTTAATGCGTAAATCTGAATAAAATTTACTGCCTTTAGTGGGCGTCCAAATCAATTTGCAATAAGCGTCTAGGCGTCATTATCTCGATTAACACATTAGGTATCATCAACGCCATTATCATTATCATCGCTTTATGCTAATTTTCCCGCTCAGATAAAACCCACAAAAACGCCGTGTCTCTGTTTTCAACCTTAAAGAGACTAATTTAATTAGCATAATTTGGCAACACCTTTTTCGGGTGTTGTGTCGACGCCTACTGGCCTACGAGCAGATGCGTATCTTCCGGATTGCCGGTGGAAACTCGTCTTTCTGTTTGCGCGTTTAGGCCAAAAAGCGCTGCTAAAGCGATTGGCAACGCCAGCGCAGGATATAGACGGCCAGAAGTTGACTAAGTTGGCGTGTCAAATCGATCATTGGCACAGTTTGACAAGTCTATTTGGCTGGACAGGTCCGTGAAGCAGGAAACAAAACCCAGAGCGGACACACAAAGCCAGTGGAAGCGACGACCACCGGCAGTTTCGGTCTGGCCAAGTCCAGACGCTGAGTCGCCCGGTGGATAGGGAATGGACAGGGACGAAGCGTAACACTTACGATTTGTAATGGCCTCTAATCATGCGACAAAAAGAGGAAGATCGCAGTTCAGGAGGACCTACCGCCGCCAACAGGTAGTCGCGTTAGCTGTTGCAGAAGTTGGCAGTTTGCGGTTCGGGTGTTAATGGTTTGTTAGTACACGGCGGTGTCCTTGCTCTCTCTCTCTATCTGTCCCTTTCTCTCGTCCTTGACGCTCGTAGGTCCGCCCACCCAGCCCCCCGTCAGACTCACCGCAATTATGACGCCTGTGGTCGTTGTGTTTGCGGTAATTTAGTTATCTTCCAGGACTGCATGCGATTTTCGCCGGAAATTGACAGTCGGCGGTCGAAAGCCACAGATCTTTGATTTAGCATGCACTGTTTAAAAACACATTCGGCAGCCTATAAGCCAGCTTTACTGCCAATGCCCAGCGATAAACACCCAGACAATACTATACTCTCGGCCCATAAATCTGCGAAAATCTGCCCAGTCCATCGGTCCATCGATTGGCGGGCGGTTGCATGTTTAGCAAATTACTCAACAGCTGGGATCCAGGGATCCGCGCAGGGCCAGCTAGCCATTAAATAAATTATAACGAACTTGCGCGCTGAAGAACGCCCCCCGCCTTTGGACGCTAAGCGGAATGGACATTGCCGCAAACAAATTGCTCCCTGCCAAGAAGAGCTCGCCCCGCCATGTGGGAGACGACACGCAGTCTGCAGTTTTCGCGGACTGTGGACCAGGAATTGGGGATTGAGGGTTGGGGACCAGAAGGGGCAAGTCAGGACTGGAGAGGAGGATGCATGTGTCAGCAGCTTGCTCAAAGCAAATGCCGCTGGGAGTTTTCTTTTTGGGTGAGTTTTTAATTTATGTTATTGATGCGAAAGATATACCGAGTGCACTGAGAGAAATCGGGCAGAGATTATCCAAAATAAAGTAGGCATTGCAGGTGAGGCTTTTTTAATGCTTTCTTGTTCAAACTAAATTCGAATGCTGATCCGTGGGAAAAATTCAAAGATGGATATTTCGGTTAAGGTTGCACTTTAAATTTTGCGTGAGCAGTTAACGAACATGCACAAAACAGAGAAAAAGAGGCGAAATGAGTTACGGATTTGCAATCGCTTAAGTTGAGTGCCAATCTGAGCCGGCTCCAAAGCCCAGTCATATAAACAAATGAACATATGTAAAATCCATGCTCGACAGCGGCCACGACAACTTGGGCTGACGCTGATGCTGATGTTTTTTACGACTTGACACAGAGTTTCCGAGGACAGACGAGGATGGGGATGGGTCTGCCAGGTCTCCCAATACTCCGAAGTCTCTGCCGAGTCTGCAGTGACTGGACAAAGTGGCCGACAAAAGTCGGTCGGAGATCCGTGCGCTTCAAGCCTCGAGATCGGCGGGCTGCTGACTGAAATGGCTTTGAAGCGCACATTTGCCAAAGTGATCGTAAAAATGCCAAGCCAAATACCTTGAGCACGTCAAGCGCGGCAATTAAAATTGAACTTTTATGTTACAATGACATATAGCCCAGTCGCAGTCGCAGTCGCAGTCCCGGGTTGGCCCGTTGGCCCACGTCGGAGCGCCTTAGCGCTCAAATGAGATGCTGATGGGTGGGGAATGGGAGTGGAGAGTGGAAAGGCCATGCGTGTGAACGGGGCAAGATCAAAGCTTGTGCCGCAGCCACGCACTTGCAACTGGGAAAAGGACGCAGCTATTGGCTATCGTGCGATCTCTTTCCTCTTCGGCTGGACAATGCAAATGCCGAGGCCGAGGCCGGGTCCCGTGCAGTTTGGTTTCACAATTTAATTGCAAATAAATTGAGTTTTTGGTACTTCATTTAAGCGAAACACGCTAAACCTTCCTGCACCGGCGGCGGATCCATCAAAGTCGGCCGGGGATGTCTTTTTTGCTGGCTGCTGCCCAAAGCTGGCTTTTACGAGGTTTCATAAGACAGAACTCTCGAAACGAATTGTTTGCATGAAATTAAAATGGTTTCCTATTCAACCTGACGAAAGTGTCTTTTCAGGACTTTCAGTGATATTTCACCCCTCTTCCTTCCTGGAACAGCAATCGACTTGGACCTTGCCCTACCATATAATGAGGTTCCGCTAGCTGATCCATCAAAACTCCGTTAGGCAACTGTCAACAGATGCACAGGAACTCTCTGCCACACAGTTAAAAAATCGTCAGTAGCTGTGGATGGTCAAACGGAAGGCAAAACAAACAAACTGGCAAGCGGGCAAATATTGAACAATCGCATATGACAGATCGCTCGTCCATCTGGACCAGGACGAGGAGGTCGAGGAGGACAAGTGAAAATTAGGCACACACACGCGTTCGCACTCACACACTGCGAAGACAGTTGTCAAACAGTTTTCACTCCTTCATGCTAAATTTGCAAGGCAAACAAACGCCGTCGTCGGTCCCGCCGGAATTTGACTAAGACTCCGACTCACCAGACCCATGGGCAGTTCAAGGACGACGGAGGTGTCACAACGGCGGGGTGCCGCATAGGACGGTAGCACAGCAAGTGGCGGGCCGTAGGCTGGGTTATTTAGCTACTCGTTCGGGATTCGGTAGTGCTGGGGCCCAGGTCCATTCTGGGAAGCCCAAACCTAATCATATGAGTCGAAAATAATTTTGAAGAACTCTTAAGTCCCCGTTCCCTTACGAGTTTTATAAGAGGTTTACGATCTCGTGAGTTTGAATGAATTTGACTGTACTCACACTTGCCTTTTACTGCCCTTGTAATGATCTATAGAGGAAGTTTTATGCTTGCGCTGCTTGGCGACAAAATTTACAGCCCCCAGTAAATCAAGATTGTGTTGTGCAGTGTGGCCAACATGTGCTCTGATTCAGAAGAAGAATGGGCTCCTTAGAATTTGGCACACAGTTTACGGGGCTCATAAAATCCTGTCAATATTCAAGAAGTACATACATGCTACAGCCGACGTCATTGATTTTTGAGTCCCGTTTATGGAACGCTAATTGAAGGCTTTGTTGACGAAATATTAGCTTGAAAGTGTCCCAAAGAGTGTGAACTGCAAATTTAACACGTTTTATTTCTTGGCCTTTGATTTAAGAATGGTCAGATTTATAAAGCAGTCTCTTAAGGAATTTCTTATGAATTATTTTTGCTGCATTTCTTTTGGTATGCCTTTTGAGCTGCGTATGATTTGGGTGAATTAAATTGTAAAATTTTTTCGTCCTTGAAATAAGAGTTTGGGGACTGAGAACTCAAAGGACCATATTTATAGGCGGTTTCCGTTTTACAAAGTCCTTAGAAATTTCCTGGCCCTTGGCTCCTTATCAAAAGTTTTGAAGCGGCCGTTGCCACGCATGAGGAGCTCCGGTAATTGAAAACTGTCAATACGCAAATTAGAAAATTTGTCATGTTTATCGTGACCAAGTGGTTTTGTGGTCTCACTCTGAGCACGGAAATGGGCGGAGACGCAATCAATTAATGCCTCGCCGGGAATGTCCTGTGGCATACCAGTGCATTCAAGGGCCAGGCAGTACGGGGTTCTTTTATAACGCTTCATTAGCATCGATTTTTATGCTGATTATCGCAGGGACTGCAGGTCGGCTTAGCAGTTCGATCCTACTTTAGAGTGCTCTGGCCTATTTTATCAGCCTGCCAGCTCATTCCGCTCAATTCGGTTCTGGGCTGAAGGAAGCCGTAATATTTTTATAGATCAGAAATTTGCATGCGGCCTGCTGCCACAAACATACTCTCACATTCCCCATACACAAAGAGCGAGGGGCAGCCATTTTTGGTTCGAGTTCGAGTTCGAGTCCATCCCCTGTCCCTTTCTCGCCCTGTAGAAGCCAGATGCAGGCGGCATGTGCGTATCCTTAATATGCGTAAACTTCACGCTTAATTCTTTATATTATGATGATGTCCTTTCGCTGTTTTCGCTTTTGTTCGTTGGTTTTTCAATTTTTCAAAACTGCAGACCGTCCCAACTGTACCAGGTGTGCCTCCCCTGGCCGTTAATGGCTGTTGATAGATTTTTATGTTTGTATATCGGTAATTGACTTTCCCAGTTCAGGGTAGAATAATCAGGATGGGATTACCGAGTAGCTTTTAGATCGATCCTGTATGTGACTCTGCGTCTTACAGATTTGGGATCCTTTTTCGAAAAGTTACAGAAAAAAACACAAAAGAACTATTTTTAGCAAAAATCCAGATCGTTATTTTCAGCACAAAATAATTACCAAACTGTAGAATGTCATGGAAAAAAAATCACAATGTAACCTCTTTTAAAAGTGGGAATAGGGTCAAAATATTAAATTCTTGAAACCATCCAGAAAATATAAGATTTAAAATATGGGGTTTTGGCTTTACGTCTTTAAGATGTGGAATCCTATTTGGACAAGTTACAGGTAAAAATTAAGAAAAACTTATTTTTCTTAAAATATGGATACCAAAAAAGCTAATGAGCTTGAATTCCATTAATCAAGACCAAATACTCCTGCCAACTAAGGAGGAATAAGGAACAAATCCTGACACGATTTCATCTTTCGCAAACAAGCATGAACTGAACATGGTGTGTGTGTCGCCAGGAGGGGATAAGCCAAGAAGCTAAGGGAAACCCGGAGGCCATAAACTTGGTTGACAAAGAACTAGCCTAACTAGCCAGAAGCTGGCGAAGGGAGGAGAATGCAATGGGATAAACATACATTGGGAACACACGACACGCAACTGTGGGTGCTAAAAATGCCAAAACCGGAACGATTGATAATGCGTCCTGGACTGGGTAATGGTGCTGGGTTTGGGTTAGGGCTTGGTCTTGGTCCTCGGTTTGTGTCCTGTGCCGCCGGCAGCCTTCACGGTTTAATTGGCTGCCAGCGACAAAATAAAAGTCATACAATTCATACAGAATGCTCGGGGACAGCTGCATTCACATAGCGATCAGGCGAGTGTCAGCGGGAGGGGGTTGATATGCGGATGGATTATGGATGCGTTGCAATATCAAACGTCGGGCTAGCTGGGCCGAACCGCCCTGAACGTGCTCAGCCAATCAGAGGTCTGGCGAGGCGTGGCATTAACTCGATTAAAGCGCGGTCCGCTCACCAGCGACTCTCTCTCTCTCTGTCTGGCCGGCGAAGTTTTGATCGTTGCCATATTGTGCCGGCGCTGGCGCCCGAGCAGGCATCAACCACCAGAAGGGCGGGCGCGAAAGCTGCTCTCGCTCTCCCTCCTGCCAGCATCAGCATCTCCGTCTCCATCTCGGCGGTGGTGGCTC
This sequence comes from Drosophila takahashii, assembly GCF_030179915.1. Taxonomy (NCBI): domain Eukaryota; kingdom Metazoa; phylum Arthropoda; class Insecta; order Diptera; family Drosophilidae; genus Drosophila; species Drosophila takahashii. The sequence goes on along the minus strand of NC_091679.1, from coordinate 44,349,190 downwards.
GGACGCGGGAACCAGTTTATGGAGCGATCTCATTGTTCGTCCGTCTGTGGAGTAGTCGTCGTCGGCCGGCCCTCGTTAATTTATGCTCGCGCTTCTCTTTAGTTGCCTTGCAAGTCTCGTGCTGTTTGATCGCCGAAGCGCGCGTAATTCCAAGAAAAAATCCCACTGCCTAACCACCGGGTTGAGGTTGAGAGTTGCAAAGTTCCGTCGGAATCGGAATCGGAAGCCGCTCGTGTCGTCGCTGGTTTCGCAGTGATGAAGTGCAGCCTTTGGGCCAACTTCCAAGTGATTAAGATTAACAGAGAATAACTACAGCCTCTAGGCCGTTGTAAATATAAGTGTGCAATTGTATCGACTCTGATGCACTAATCCTAAGCCAAAGCCAGTTTGTTATACGGTGCAACGTCATTTTAGATTATAAGTTATCAATAAGTGGATTACGTGGATTCGGACAATGGATATGTCCAGCGCCAACTCACTGCGTCCCCTATTCGCGGGGTATCCCTTTCAGGGTAAGCTAAACAATCAGTAATCATGTTTTGAGTATCTAAAAACCTCTGGAGTATAGACAAATGCAAAATATATAGGTTCTTCCAAGGGTTTAATAACTTATCAAATGAATTTCCCATGATGATCTGGATTTCCCGTATTCGCTTCTAACTGATCTTACTCGCCCCGCAGGACAAGGTCGCGTCAACCAGCTCGGGGGCGTCTTTATCAATGGTCGCCCGCTGCCCAATCACATTCGCCTAAAGATCGTGGAAATGGCGGCCAGTGGAGTTCGGCCCTGTGTGATTTCGCGCCAGCTTCGCGTCTCCCACGGCTGCGTTTCGAAGATCCTGAACCGATACCAGGAGACGGGATCCATCAGACCCGGTGTGATTGGGGGATCCAAGCCCAAGGTGACCTCGCCGGAGATTGAGACGCGGATCGATGAGCTGCGCAAGGAGAACCCCGGGATATTCAGTTGGGAGATACGCGAGAAGCTGATCAAGGTGAGTGTGCCGAGCTACACCTGCAGGACTGCAGGAAGCAATAAAATGCAAAAACAAAGAATGCAAGGATTTGACTAGACCCAGACCCTAGACCCACCAGTAGCCATAACCGCATGCCATTATGTGTAGACAAATAGGGCCCAAATACGGCCCGAATGCGAATCAGTTTACTTCCGTTTTCCGAAAAGTCACGTGGCAGACTCGGGCCGCCCGCTGGCTTTGTTATGGCACGTTGCCGACGACACCTATGCCGGCCCTTTTGCATATGCCGATGCCGGCTGGCCAGTTGCACAGATGGCCCAAAACGATAGCCCGTATGGCCAAAGGACCTAGTTTGAACTTGGCCGCTCATTGACAATTTTGTTGTACAACGGCGACGACAAATTTTCGCTTGCCACCCAAACCGTTAAGAAATCGATTAAACCATAAAGAGTCGCCTGACACTGCTGTTGTCGTTTTTCTTGTCGGCATCGATTGTGTTTTATCCTTGAGGCGACAAGGTGCAAAAAGAGGATATTTTTATCTGTCCCTTGCTTACGGGACATCGCTTCAAACTTCCTGTTCGATATGCCATTGTGAGGCGTGGAAAAAGTCGGGCCTAAGTTTGTTTTGCCAATGGCCAAGTATCTCAACCCACCAGCTCTCAACTGAATTCATGTCACGTTTTAATGTACGATTTCTAAATCTGACAAAAACAAGTTGTACGACATCCCTCTCGCCATCCATCCTTTTTAATGTGTCGCTTCACAAACCTTGTCACCTTTGCCATTAATAGCATATTACTTTACCTCACATTAGCCTTAAACTTAGGAGATAAGCACACATGCCCACACCTTGATCTGGGAAGCAAAAGCAAGTCAAAAGGGGAAATTATGCTTTGGCTTATGACTGAACCTACGCCAATATGGCTCATTCCCTAAGACCAGCTGTCTGGCTAAAAGTTCGATTTCGGCATACTTCCTACTGGCCGGGACAGTTCCTCTGATCCACGCCCGGCTGGATTTGGATATGGATGGATGGCCCTGTCCTGGCGTTGTTGTTTTCGCCTCTTGGCGAGATTGCACGGGGGCAGTGGAAGACGAAAGACTCATGCCAGCATTCGTGTTTTCATGCGCCAGCCTCTTTTGGCGGCTCTCGTCTCGCTCTTTATTTGAAGCCGCAATTAGGCACACTTTATGTGGCGATAGGACTCGGGCGACCATCGATATGATCGGACAATGGAGCAGAGTTGGCATCACTTCATTCCATATCCACACAGTATGTGCACAGGCAGAAATTCAAGAGGGTATTGATTTTTTGTTTTTTATTGTTTTATAAAATTATGCAGAAAGTAATGGAGGTCCCATGTGGAAATTTTCAGGGGGAATCAAGGATTGTGTATACAACCTCATACTATTTTTTTTATTGAAATGATTTTTTTAAGTTTGAACTATACTTTGCATTGGAACCCTTTTTATCTGAAAGCTTGGCCAAAATAATAATTTTTGAGTATAATTATTTTTTTTACCCCACGTAATTTAAAGATATAAATTAATTTTACAAAAATAAAGCATCGCCATATGTTTGCTCTGTCAAATAGATTTTTTATTGTGATAAAAATGAGATATCGGTTTGATTCCTTGAAGAAAATCTCGATACGTTTCACAAAGAATCACTCATATTAAACATGTTTCTTGCTGTGCAGTTCGCATTGCTCCGCTTGCGCTGGCTTGGCTGGGCAGTAGGCGTAAAAACAGCCTCCAGGTGAGCTTCACGCTTAATTAGAATACGCTTTGGGCTTCTTTCCTGCTTCGATTTCATACCCCTTTCTATCTTACAGATACAAACTTGCTCAGTGGCGGTTTATCCACCAACGGTCGTGATTGATTTCATCGGTTGTTATTGCACATTGGACTTGGTTTGGGAATGGCAGATCGTGTTTTTCTATTGATCCTTGGGGTTCAGCCTCACCTTCACTCTCCATGTTTATTCATATGACCCGATGAAAAACTACTTGATTCCAAGAAATTTAATTATTTAAAAACACAGAGCGCACCTGTCACTCAATTAAAAAACTAGCAGAGACCCCAAATATATGGTAGGTAACTTATAGAAAAAGAGCGCTGCACGATTTGGTCAAGTATAAAGTGCAGTCAAGTGTCAATCCAACTGTCAACTAATTAATTAAATTTCAATTGAAATTGTTAAGCCAGAACCCAGTCGGAGGTGAAAAATGTATCGCGCAGTCGGGGGCTCGACCGCGATCGAGATCGGGATTGGAATTGAAATTGGGATTGGGATCCAGTTGTCAGTTGCCCCAAGATAAGCTGTCACACATTCCAGTCGAACAACCGGTACGGTGGGCCCCAGCCGAAGTGCCAGACACAGCACAAGTCATAAATAACGCAACAAAGTCCAGTTGAAAATCAAAACATATTTCTGTTGTTGTCTCCGTGACACATTCAATAGAAATGGGAGCCAGTAGTCAGTAGACAGAAGACCAACACCAGTTAGCCAGACACTCCCGACACTCCAAGCTGGACAAAATGTCAGTTTTGGTTTCCGTGGCCGGCGTCTTGTCTTGTCTGGTCCTGTCTTGTCTATGAGGTGCCAGTTATGCCACCTTTGTTAGCCGGGGAATTAACCACAGCTCAGAAGAACGGGTGGCCGGGGTCTCCGCACAGCGATAATTTCGTTAGTGGAAAAATAATATTATTAATCATGAAAATGTTTGCGGCACATGCCACTCCATTTGAGCAACGACTGACACCCGGCCACCGGACAGACGAGTACTCGGGGGTCACTCTCCGTCCTCCGGGTACCTCCAAACAGCCTCCAGAGCTGGGATCTCACTCCCAGACATGACGCTACATACGTCGCAGAGTTGCGCTTCGTTGTGCAGCGATTTGCTTGAATCTGGACTTAATGTTGAAGTCGACATGTCGCTCTAATGAAAACTGACAGTTTTCGGTTTCTTATGGGATGTGTTTCGAAAAGGTGATGCTGACCTGTAAGCGCCATTAGAATTTCATTCCGAAAAACTAAAGCGGCCAGAGCCAAGGAAAAGCTTAATTTTGCATGTGAGAGATTAACTTCACGCTTCCAATTCCTCGCAATTTGTTTTCAATTCCCCCCGGATTCTGTACAATCTCAGCACTTGTCTCGCCTCTTGACACAACACGCGACACAATCGCAGGGCAAACGCACAGATAGAGATAAATTCTCATGCCTGGCCTAACTCTCGGCTTGACATTTCCCTAATTGGATTACCAGCCGAAGTTCGTGAGAGAGGGAAGCCGGCCCAAAGACAGCTACATGAAAATTGTCCAAACACAAAAGCTGCCCGGCGACTGTAGCATTAGTGTCAGAGCTTTCCAGTTGCTGCTCTCCAAAGAGATCGAGCATCGGAGATGAAAAGCCTTTAGGCGACCAACAGTAGCGCCCAGAATTATTTATCAGGCCTTATCTTAACTCAAATTAGGTAATTTATTTTCTCCGAATACGCTATCCAACACTCATTAGAATTAACTGAGATAACCCAAAGCATAACACGATTTCTAATTGAATAACTTTCCATTTGTTCATAAAATACAGGAGGGCTTTGCGGATCCACCGTCAACGTCATCTATCAGTCGCTTGTTGCGGGGAAACGATCGAGGCAGCGAAGATGGTCGAAAGGACTATACTATACATGGAATTCTTGGAGGTAAGAAAACCCAGTTTGCTACGATAGAGAAACCTATTTGGGAATAGGAATGGGAACGGGCACGGGGAATCTTGCTGTGAAAATCACCGATCATTTATTTGATAATTTCGGAAAATCATCATCAAATCATTTGTAGCTCAAATCAACAAACTGGTGTCGGCACCATGGCTTTGATCGTCTTAGAACTAGCGACTTAAACTTAAATAAAAGCCGCTCGGAATGGGAAAGAAAAGACTACAATGGATCTGGCTGGCCATACGATAACGATCTCGATCGCTTGTTGGCCATACACCACCGAAATAGGTGTAGATGATGACACCTGAGAATCAAAAGTACACAAGTCCCGAGATTCTTTTGCCAGCCAGCCCAGAACCAGCTAATAACCCAGCGTTTCACTGCCTTGCGTGAGATCTCGGTATGCCCCTAGCCCCTGTCCCCTGATCGGAGCCAATAATCAGGCTAAATATGCATAGTCATTCGATAAACGACCGGCGGGGTCAAAGCGGTGTCGATCAGCCAAAAGAGCATGATACTCTGCTTACTTATGCGTTTGAGAAATTGGGAAGAAAATTATTTTTAATGATCTTTCGGAGCATCTTTGTGGCTTTCTTCGCTAAACTTGGTTTTTCAATTATTATAGCACCGAAAGCCGAACTACTTTCATATATTTGCTCTTTTTCAATTGTTAAGTTTGCCGACATCCTCTGATATTTGCCGACCTCTAACTGTCACAACAGAAATCCCGCCTTACAATAGCCTGCAGGGGATTCCCTTAGATGTCACCTTGTCCTTGTCTCTCTGAATGCGTACAAACCGACAATGACTCTGGATTGCATTCCATCAATGAATATTGTAAAATGTTCATGGGCCGAGGCCTTGAAGGAAAGTTATGTTCCCCGTTGTTTCTTCTTTATCATTGTTTTCTTGGGCGGTATATGAAAATGGCACTCACAGGTGAAATGTTAAGCGGAGTTAAGTTACATTAGCAAAATATGATATAATGCATAAAACATTTCCCTACTCCTTGATTCCCACTTTTTTAAGCTGCCGTGAAGCACCTGTGTGTCAAAGCTATTTAACTGGTGCTGGAATCACACAAACATAAAAACTCACTAAGCATAATCTACACAGCCCCGACCCAAGGGTAATCATTATGTTGTCGAAGCGTATAATAAGCACACGCCCTCCCATCATCATTGATTCCTCGGCCCCATCCCGGTGCCCCGCACCATTATTATAGCTGGCCAGGCAGAATCAGCAGCCAACTCACAATCACAACCCCAGTCGGAAAGGCTGCGCAGAGACACATCCCAAGTGGAACTGGCAGGCCAGTACCCAGCTGTGTTGGAATCTTTGGGATCTTGGATCTGGGACCTGGGATAACAAAGTCGGTGCCGTTGCCTGTAATCAACGCCTTCTTTGCCGGCGACCGAATGATTCCTGGCCCTCACCTGCAGACGCCGAAAATAAAATTATGCATTATTAAATATGTTTCTTCATCTTTTGTTTCGCGTATAATTTCGTTTGATTTGGATTTTGTACAATTTACACAACTGATTCTGGCCCCACGTTCACGTTCACATCCACGTCCGTCGTCTTTTTTCCACTTGCAGTCCCTTTCCCAGACCCATCCGAAGCTTCCCCGGCCACAAAGCCCTAGTGTCGTCGACTGTGTTTACCGGCGGCTCGCTTTGATCTCGCAAATACCGAAAAATCGATGGAAATATTTGAAATACCCAATAATAGCTGAATTTACCCAAAAAAGAAAGAGAAATTGTGTGGGGGCTACTGAAATAAGTTGGGTGACAATAATGCTGTTATAATTTTTGATCAAAAACCAGTGTATGGCGGACCAAATGAGTCGACCAATGTCGTTATTAAGAGCATTGATAGCAGTCGATGGAAATCCTCGCTAAAGACCAATTTAAATTGTATTATTTCGGAAAATAAAAGGTGTGAGAAAAGGTGAGACATTAGACGAACTAAATTATAATTCAAATGCGGCCATGTTTGAGCGACTTCCCGCTCGAAGCGGCTAAATCACAAATGACAATTACTTGGAATCCGTACCTCTCCGTTTCCCAGTAATCTCCAGCTTGATAAACATTGATCCCCACGCCCCGTCGAAAACACAACAAACACACCGCTAAACGCTTGCAACGCCTCCGCTTAACGGCCTTACAATAGCCAAGCTGTCTGATTCTGAGCCCAAAGCCTTGACTGATAAATACGCGTGCGATTTGTTTTATTTAGTGCGATCGAACACTCAAAGAAAGAAAGTGGCGCAAAACAAAGAAATCAAATGGCAAAACACCGACAAGAAGTCAACGGCGAAAGAAGAAAAGCCGAGCAGAGCACTTGTGGCAATTAGTGGCCAGGACAAAGGCATCAAGAGGGACCGCCGTGGGAATGGAGAGCGATATTTACAAAATATTCTCCCCCCACCCAAGGATCCAGGTCCAGACAATGCGGCAGCAATGCAAGGGCAGATCCTGGACGAGTCCAAACACAACAGGTTCAATTATTTGCAAAAAAAAAAACAAAAAGCTGGGAAATGGAAAATGGCAATGGCCGAAGGACGAAGACAAACGGACGCCGCCCGAGCAATCCTGTTATGGGAGTTCACACCTCCTCTAATGATTCGCAACGGGATGTCAGAGGGAGTCGAAAGACGGGAGAGGGGCATTCCTGCAATGTCACATGACAAATGACTGCGAGGCGAGGGAGGCAGCTCGGCAAGTCGGCTTCTTGCCGGTGATTGCGCAAAAATATCCTATCCTTGCATGTGCGGTCTCTAACCCGCAGCACCGACCTCGGAGCTGACCCTATCTCACACATATGGCCCGATGATCCAGTGGCTGGCTCATTTGTTCGACTCGAAAACCCATTAAAATCGTTCATGCCCGAAAAAAGTGTCAACGTAACAAAAGCATCGCTTTGACTTCAAATGCACCGATCTTGAGCGGCTTCTTTAATGCCCACCAGGGTGTCCTGGAGCGTTCTGTTTGATCTCATTGTGGCCCGGATCGTCTCGGTCCGACTTTCGTATGTTTTCCGCCGCCTCCATGCACTGCAGCGCCCCCGACCGAGTCCGTCGTTCGTGTTGATGAGTTACAAAATATTTTATTAACGTATTATCACACTTTAACCGACTTCTCTGTCCCGCTCCCTCCGGAGTTCTCTGCCTCCTTCGCTCTTTCTTTCTCTTTTTTCATTCGTTCTCGCCGCCGCTGCTGTTCATCTGGGATTTGTTTTGATCAAGTGTTTGTCTGCATTGTTATTTAAATTAGTTTCATTTCATTCTGGCCCGATGCTGAACTCCTTCGATTTCGATGATTTCGTTTCTTTTGCCGCCGGATTATGATTATAACTAATTTTGGTCTCTTTTTCTCCAACCCGTTGTCCCCTACCATGGCAGCTCCTACGACTTTTGTAAATTAGTTTAAATGAGGCCCAGTGGGAAATCATTTGAAATTAAACACAGTATTTAGTGGATTTGAAATGGGTTCACCTTTCCCCTGCGTGGGCGTTCCTAGCTAACATTTATATTTTAATTAGCCACATTAAATTTAATATTAGGTAACAGCCGCATGTTAAAATTCGTGTTTTAAAATTGTTCTGGGAATTCTTAAAACAACATTTTAAAACAAAAGCTTTCGATATCAAACAAAGCCACCTCTTTAAGGTAAAAATGTAGTGATGATCCCACATGCAAAAAGTGATATCAAATGTTTTGAGGAAAACTTATTATGCAGTCTACTAAAGAAAAATACACTGTTTAATATATACTTAATCGGCACGATTATATTAAAAATGCCTTCGTAGGCAAGATTGTAAAATATTTTGGGTCAATTTAAAGTAGCAGGCCACTTACCACTATATTATTACATCATATGCTTCTTAAGTTTTTTAGTTACCGAAATTAACGATTGATTAAATTACATTTATTATCACTCGGACAACAATTTCAAGCGCTTTTAAAATTATGGCAAATATATATTCATAGGTTTAATGTCAGACTTATTAATTTTGTAATAACTTTAAGAATAAGAAAATTACTGAAGATTTGAATATTTTTAAGGTAACAGTTAATATATAAATTATAAAATAACACAGGCCGACAAAATGTGACATGGGTCGATGTCCAGGTCTGCCACCATTTTATTTCGATAAATTAGGCTTTTCTAAGCATAAGTTGCCACTACGCCTATAGTCCATCAGCTCTGGTATTTGCGGTATCTTTAATTTAAGAAAATCACAAATTTTCTTCGTCTTTTGGGATATATCTTCAAGAGTGGTCAACCAATTTTGGTAATCTTTTCGGAATTAAATAGTTACATGTCTCTTTTATACGATCGTTTTGGAAAATACAATCTAACTCAACCACAAGAGGAGGTATTCAAAATTTTAAAGTCACAGCAAAGTTTAAAAATCTTCATTTGTGAACAGCGTTTAAAAATTAAATAAAAATATTTTCTTCTACAATGCATTTTTGATCCAAAGACACCTTATGACCTTAATTTTTAGGACACTCATCAGCTTTTTGTGAATTGTTTTGGAATTTTTAAAATGGTTTTTCTTACTTCCTTCACAGTGACGATACACAAACAGTGCCCAAACCTGTCACAATTTTAAATAACATATTTCTAAACGATCTATATATGATGGACGTTGATGCACTACGAGAAGTACAAACAAGTGGCCCAACGACACCAAGCACGTGCTTGTTACGCGCGGGGCCCTTTTGTAAATTTGGGCAAAAATGCGAGTTCGCGAGGAAGAATACATAAAACCAATAAAGACGGGACAAATAATAAAAAAAAAAAAAAAACATGCAGTTAGGAGTGAAGCAAATGAGTTAAAATGTTAGTTTTTAATACCGGGATAGAAGTTGATGAGCAAATTAAATGATAAAGAACGTTATAGTTATTACATAGAACGCGAAAGGGCTCGTGCAGACCAAAATTTGATGTACATCGAGGTAAATTAAGAGGTTGATAATTACGTGTTAGTCTAACGGGAACATTAAAAGTTAGGCGGCTAACAAGTTCTACAGAATCAATATCACCTCTTATAAGATTATGCATAAAAATGGTACCCAGCATTTTTCTACGATTTGCAAGTGTGGGCAGATTAAGCAATAATAATCTACTCTGGTAGGAAGGTAGCCTTACGTTTTGATCCCAGTTCAAACTACGAAGGGCAAAAAGGAGAAATTTTTTTTGTACCGACTCTATACGGTCAATGTGGACTTGGTATTGTGGGCTCCAAACCAGAGAACAATATTCCAATATAGGACGGACAAGGGAGGTAAATAATAATTTGGTTATATAAGGGTCATCAAATTCTTTTGACCAACGCTTTATAAACCCAAGAACACTCATAGCTTTATTGACTGTCGACATTATGTGGCAGTCAAATTTAAGCTTCGGGTCCAGAAGAACGCCTAAGTCATTTACTGAATATATACGGTCAAGTGGCAAATTCTGAAGCGAATAACTTATAAAGCTTGGGGTAACCCTATAAAAGGTCATTACGTTGCATTTTAGGCAGTTCAAATTTAAGAGGTTATACTCACACCATACTTGAAAATGATCAATGTCTGATTGTAAGCCAAAACCAGACTCTATATTATTATAAGTCAAACAAAGCTTAACATCATCAGCATACATTAGTACACGAGAATGTGTTACAATAGAGGGAAGATCGTTAATAAACAAAGTAAACAGCAAAGGGCCCAAATGACTACCCTGAGGTACTCCAGATGTCACATGGATCGTTTTTGAAACAGCGTTCTTAAATATAACCCTCTGAGTCCTCCCATTCAAATAGCTTGAAATCCAAGTTAATAGATTACATGGAAAGCCAAGCAAATCTAATTTGAATAAAAGAAGAGAGTGGTTAACAGAGTCAAAGGCTTTACTGAAATCTGTATATACAACGTCAGTCTGCATTTTATTGTTAAATCCATTTATTACAATTGATGACAATTCAAGTAGGTTGGTGGTAGTCGATCTTCGCTTAACAAAACCGTGCTGACACGGTGATATTAGCGAGGAACATAAATGTTGCAAATGAGAAGTGATAATACGTTCAAAGGCTGTTGGAATAGCCGACAATTTAGAAATACCTCTATAATTCTGGGCATCCGCCTTCGCACCCTTTTTGTGAAGTGGAATAATAAAAGAATCCTTCCAGATAGTTGGAAAAACTGATGATGAAATAGACAATTGAAAAAGTTTAAGAATAGGTTTGCAGATGGTTGATGCACAAAACTTAAGCACACACCCAGGAAGTCCATCAGGACCGGGTGAATAAGTTGGCGTTGTTGATGTTAAATTTCTTAAGAGAGAACTTTCGGTAATTATAGGGGAAAAAATACAATTTGCCCTATTTAAGGGATTACGGTAATTTGATTCTGTCCATGAAGAAGAGCTATAAGTAGTTTGGAAAAAGTCAGAGAATAAATCAGCAATTTCAGAGTCAGTCGATGCCTCCATTGAGTTAAATCGAACCGATGAAGGCAAAGCTGATGACTTTCGCTTTGCGTTGACAAAGTTATAAAACTGCTTCGGGTCATTTGAAAATTCAAATTTACAGCGATCTAAATACATAGAATAGCAATGACTGTTAAGAACGTTAAAATCAGATCGAGCCACCACATATTTCGAAAAATCGGATGGCCTACCCGATTTTTTATACTTTTTATAAGTGTTTGATTTAAGATTTTTAAGTCGTTGAAGCGCATTTGTAAACCAAGGGGGCCTGTTTGGCTTTGGAGGAAGCCTATCAGGAACGCATTCATTAAAAAAAGTGTTTAGAACGCTATAAAACAGTTCAGTGGCACTTTCGATGTCCATACAGTTATAAAATTCTGTCCAATTATATTGAGAAATCATTAAGTTAAGTTTACTAAAGTCACATTTACGAAAGCTTCTCATTTTAGTTGGAGAGACTAAAGGAGAGAGGGTATCAAGGTAGGGGAGGCAAATTGTCAATTCCATAGTTGGATGGTATCGGTCTTCTGGTACCACAAGAGCGTCAATTCTAGATACTGTGACTTCAGACGGATCTGAAACAAACACAAGATCTAATTGTCTATTTAATGAATTACGTATAAAGCTAACTTGCTGTAACGATAATTCTAAAAGGCCATCCACAAAGTCATGGGCGGATAAGGGTAGAGCGACAAGTGAGTCAGAAGGAGGGGACCAAGAAATATCCGGGAGATTAAAATCACCCAAAACAATCAAAAGGTCTCTATTGGAAAGAAAGGATAGAATAGATTTAATAGCTGCTAGATGTTGCTCATAAATTATAAGGTCAGAGCCAGGTGGAATATAGGAACATGTAATAAAGATAGACAAGGATTGGAGGGTAACTTTCACACCAACAAATTCAATGTCACTAGGGACATGAGAGTGAATTCTCTCAGAATTTAGGGTAGAAGTGACAGCAATTAGAACGCCGCCCCCCCTACGGGAAAGGCGATCAGTTCTGTAGGTATTAAAATTATTTGCAAGAACTTCAGAGTCTGTTATCTCTGGTTTCAGCCAAGTTTCTGTAAAAGCTAAGATATCGTCCGTAAATGCCGAGGAGTCAGCATAAAGCTTGGGTAGCTTCATGCTAAGTCCTCTAACATTTTGGTAAGCCAATAATAAACTTTTCAGTTTTTTGGCACCGTGGAAGGCCTATTATTTGTTCTTGGTTTATTAGGAACAAATTCTTTTATAACCAGATCATCAGTAAGCCAGAAGCTTTCTAAGTAGTTATACCCGTTACTCGTAGAGTAAAAGGGTATACTAGATTCGTGCAAAAGTATGTAACAGCTAGAAGGAAGCGTTTCCGACCCCATAAAGTATATATATTCTTGATCAGGGTCACTAGCCGAGTCGATCTAGCCATGTCCGTCTGTCCGTCTGTCCGTCTGTCCGTCTGTCCGTCTGTCCGTCTGTCCGTCTGTATGAACGCTGAGATCTCAGAAACTACAAAAGCTAGAAGGTTGAGATTTCCCACACATATTCTTTGGCTTCCTACGCAGCGCAAGTTTATTTTAGCCGAGCGCCACGCCCCCTCTAACGCCCACAATCGCCCACTAACGATTTTAAAATGGGTCCTGCGCCCACATCTTTAAAGATTTCCGAGAAGTATAAATGCAATTTTGTTGTGTATATTTATACCTATCGAAATGTAGAAGACATTTTTCAAATCGGACCATTCATTAAAAAGTTATACGATTTATAAATTGTCAACATATATCTATCTCCCTCGCACTCCCTTTAGCTGAGTTACGATTATTAGTCGGGACACCAACCCGACACAGCGTTCGCACTCCCTTTAGCGGAGTGACGGGTATTAGATAGTCGGGACACCAACCCGACTATAGCGTTCTCTCTTGTTTTGCTTTGAATATAAGCACATGAGCGTAGCCTACTAATCTTTGGGGGCTGAAATGCCTGAAGTGTAATTCCCCTCCAGCTTTTAACTTACGCCCATGTATAAATATTTTTAAAGCAAGGGTCACTTGTGCTCAAAAATAGTTATGCGATACGTAAAATAGTGACAGGTTTGGGCACTGTTTGTGAATCGTCACTGCGAAGGAAGGAAGAAAAACAATTTTAAAAATTCCAAAACAATTCACAAAAACCTGATGAGTGTCCTAAAAATTAAGGACATAAGGTGTCTTTGGATCAAAAATGCATCGTAGAAGAAAATATTTTTATTTAATTTTTAAACTTTGCTGTGACTTTAAAATTTTGAATGCACCCACCTCCTCTTGTGGTTGAGTTAGATTGAATTTTCCAAAACGACCTATAAAAGAGACATGTAACTATTTAATTCCGAAAAAATTACCAAAATTGGTTGACCACTCTTGAAGATATATCCCAAAAGACGAAGAAAATTTATGATTTTCTTAAATTAAAGATACCGCAAATACCAGAGCTGATGGACTATAGGCGTAGTGGCAACTTATGCTTAGAAAAGCCTAATTTATCGAAATAAAATGGTGGCAGGCCTGGACATCGACCCATGTCACATTTTGTCGGCCTGTGTAATATAACATTTTTGAAAAAATGAAATAATTAAAAAAAACATGATACCCGTGCTTTTTATAACTTACTAAAAATTTGATAAAAAAGGCAACCGCGCATATTTTATACCTATATTTTTTTAAAATTTTGTTTACCCACAAAATCGCCATAAATCAAGTTTGAGTTTTATTTTTGATCACGACGAATAACTGTTATTTGTCAACTTTTATTATAAAACTCAAAAAATAACAGTTATTCTTTGAGTTTTACTTTACAAATCAGAAAATAACTGTTAAAGTGTGATTTTTAAAATAAAACTTATAACAGTTACGTTCCCTGGTATATATGGTATTGTACCATACGTTCAGCATTTTTTTTTGAGTTATAAATATGGATGTTTTTTAATAATAACTGATGTACATATATTAATTTTCCCTAATCCCTGTCTGTGCAGAATCTATATCTTTCGAACACAATTATAAAACGCCCGCCACATTCCATCCTTCGAGCGCGACTCAGCGCTTGTTAAACTTAGCGCATATAAGCGGCATTACTTTTAAAGCTCCTGTAATCCTTTTGCTGACATGAATCTTAAGACACGAATCTTAAGACTTAAGAAATAACATTCGCCGGAATTGAGCCGAGCCGAAATGAGCTGAGTTGAGCTGGGCTGGGTTACCCCTTTGGCCGGGCCCAAGTCAATGTCACATGTTCCGAGGTCTTTCAAACCCCGAGTCTGTGGCTCGGCAACAGAGAACGCGCGTGTCTCCAACTGACATCTGACAGTCGAGTGTCGGGGATCCCCTATCCCGATACCCCAACCCTCCACCCCCCGCAGGGCTTTTCAATTGCAGGTCGCATTCCCTTGCATATGTACATACACACATAACGCCTTGCTTTGCATTAGATGCACCAATTTAAATCAGGGGGTCGGTGTCAGGGTTGTTGATTGATGACAGGGCCGGGGCTCACTTCACCTCCCCATAAATATCCATTCGAACACAGCAGATTGATCTTTGCCACAACTGCGATAGAGGGCTCTAGCAGCAATTGTCCATCAAAGGTGATTGGGCCCCAAAAATAGATACTCACAAAAAAGGCTGGGGAAAATGACCGCTTGCCTTTTGCACTTTGCCACACAGGGGCTGGTTCCCGAAGTGCGAGTACTACCTGCTGTTCGGAAACACAGCCTAAACGTCGTCAAAAATGATGGAATACCTGGCCGGATTACGAAACCGCAGCAATTTATCAAAGCTCAGGGCCCCAAACGGTTTTCCACGGCGACCAGTCACCGAAAAGAAAGCCCGAAATTCAAAGAGCTCCACAGTAGCCAAAGTGGTGCCCTGCCGTTGCTGTCGGTGTTGGTGGCAAAATAAAAAGGCTTTTGTCTTCGACGCTGCTGGATTGTTTTCTCCCCACTGCGCCCTTTCGCATACGGGCGCTATTGATGGGCAAGTAGCAACAAATTAATAAAATGTTTAACATTTAAAAACTAATTGATTTTTCTGCCTTCCACCTTTCTTGGTATCGTCTCTTTGTCGCTTTGCTTTGTCTTCTTGCCCTGCTATCCACATCGATCCCATCCACATGCACGGCTTCTGCAGCTCCAGGAACCCAGAAACCCGACCCCTTATTTCGTATAATTAAGTTTTATTGTTTCGTGTGTTGAAAGATTAATAGTCCGACTTCTGTATTTTATCATTCATATCCATTCGTTTTCATTTAATACGCATGTGAACTTTTCGATTTCTTTATTGGACCACAGGCCGAACTAAACAGTGGGCGTTCCGCGCGTCGAGGCTTTTCGTTGCGGAGGTTTTGCCTAAGGGGATTTTGGGTGTGGCCTGTTGGTTGCCGAAGCTCATAAGCGTGCCGAAAGATTACTTTACTGCTTCAGGTTTCAAAACTGGGTTTTCGCCAATCCGATTTTCAAAATGTGCATACAGGGCAGATGGGTAGAGCGTTAGTGAAAAAAATATGATAACACAAATCGTTTCACCGACTTTGGGAAACTAAGACAAGATTGATCGGAGTGCGCAGCTCAGAGAATCAAACTCATATACTGTGAAAACCACAGTCGAAAAGGAAACAGGAAGTCATCTAATTCGTAAGATCAATTAATAATTTCACTTGACAGACCGGAAAAGATTAGCGCCCCCTCAGTGACCGCAGCAGTCTCAGCCACACACGAACCCTTGAATTCGGGACAATGGACGATAAATTTAATCGAAACCAAAGAATTTCCGCTCCACTGGCAGACATACAAACAGAACGGACACAGCGGAATCATCCTTTTTTGAAAAACGATCTTGCGATCTTGTTGAATAATTCCCGCAAAGGGTGCCGCTCCTCCGCCTTGATCCTAGGCTGTGATCTGCCCCGCCTCGAAGACGCAGTTTATTGTGTAATGAGCTCTCCAAATAATTTGGCACGGCCCTGTGACTGTGTGACTGCTCCGCCACACGCCGCGCTTCAAGCCCGATTGCCAATGACGGCGGCTTTCCCCATTTCCCTTTCGTAAACAGATGCCGAAGTTAATTGGCGCACTCCTCCATGGCCGCTGACAACTTGCCGATCATCTTCTTGTGTAATGTGATATATTGTGTCACTTGTCAATGCTGTGACTTTTACGAGCTGCCTGCGGCAACGCCTCCGCTGGATCTGAAGAGCCCGTCCGTCCGCTTCTGTGGGATCGTCGGTGGCTTTGACAGATTTGTTGCGCTCCCCGACGTCTCAATTAATATGCAATGGCGCGCAGTGAACGTCGACTCCCATTCAAATGGGAGATCTGGGGGTTACACGATCGCCGGCGATCCACGTCGGTGGCCCCTATTCAATGAATCCGGAGATCGAACCGCCGAATATGATTCAGTTTCGGCAGAACCAAAGGGGCGTGGTAAATTTTATGGCTTCCTACGAGGCGTTAATAATTTTAGTTGCGTTTTAATAAAGACCCAATTCCCATTCCCATCGTTTCAGGCCGCGACTCCGACATAAGTGACACGGAGTCGGAGCCTGGGATTCCGCTGAAACGCAAGCAGCGTCGCTCCCGCACCACCTTCACCGCCGAGCAACTGGAGGCCCTGGAGCGGGCCTTTGCTCGCACCCAATACCCCGATGTGTACACGCGTGAGGAGCTGGCCCAGACCACGGCCCTGACCGAGGCCCGCATCCAGGTGTGGTTCTCCAACCGCCGTGCGCGTCTCCGCAAGCACTCGGGCGGCTCGAGCTCCGGCCTCTCGCCCATGAACAGTGGCAGTGGCTCCAGCGTGGGCGTGGGAGTCGGACCCAGTGGAGGGACGGCGCCTCTGGGCTTCGGCCCCCTCGGAGTTGGCTCGATGGCTGGCTACAGTCCTGCGCCGGGCACGACCGCAAATGGAGCCGGCATGAACGATGGCGTTCACCATGCCGCCCACGCCCCCAGTTCCCACCACAGTGCCGCGGCGGCTGCAGCAGCGGCCCACCATCACACGCAGATGGGTGGCTACGACTTGGTCCAGAGTGCGGCGCAACACGGATTTCCCGGCAGCTTTGCTCAGCCCGGACACTTTGGTAGCCAGAACTACTACCATCAAGGTGGGTGCACTTTCAACACTAATAAATAAAACGTAGTAAACTCAAAGATAACATATTCAATACACATATTTCTGTGCAATGTTTCCATGTTCCATGCTCAAGTCCTTCTGCCTCCCTTCTCCCCTTGCAGACTACTCGAAGCTGACCATTGACGACTTCTCCAAGCTAACCGCAGATAGCGTCTCAAAGATCTCGCCCTCGCTGCACCTGAGCGACAACTACTCGAAGCTGGAGACCCCCTCGAACTGGCAGGCGGCCTACCATCTCAACCAGTCGGCGGTGGCGGCCGCCAACTACAACGCCCACGTAGCCCAGCACCAGCATCTGAATGACTACGCCGCTGCAGCGGCTCACGGCAATGCGGCTGCCGCTGCTGCCTACAACCACCCTCTGCCGGCGCAGGGTCAGGCCAAGTACTGGTCATGAACTGGCTAGTGGAGAGCCATTCAGTTTTCGCATTAGTTTTATGTAATTCAATTATCAGCAGAGGCACATGTAGATGTTAGGCAACTATTTATACACCCCAAAACGTGAATATGGAAAATATCGGCTTGGCTATAATTTAGGATTACTTCGCTTACTGCATGTGCATTATATGGCTTTTATAGGCGCATTAAGGCTGGCAACGTTTCCATACAATCATTATAAACACATAGCTAGGTAACAATGTATATTTATTAAACTAAGTAATGAGATATTGTTGAGTAGAGTACGCCGGAATCCAACGATGTAGAAGCTACTTGTGAGCAAAAACAAAAGACGACATATGTAAATTGTAGCGATAGAAGAAATAATAAAAATATATTATTTGAATTGATAACTGTCTTTCTTTTAATTTTCATTTCCAATTTGCAAGCAATAAGGTAAGTCTTTCCACGATCTAACCAGATTTAGATTTTGACTTCAAGGACATAACTCCTACTTTGTAGGATTGGCTCTAGAAATAGAGGGTATATTAAAACACAGGTATATTTTGTATTATAGGAACAAACCAGTAATATTTGTATATATTTGCATTAATTTTATATGATATACATAATGTGTATACAGATACATAACGTTGATAGTTAGTGGTTACTTCCGCTGCGAGATCCTAGCCCTGTCCCTATCAATAGAGCTCAACCTCATGCAAGCGCTTAGATAGGTTTCACATACATATAATAGAGGTAAATACTTGTTAATAAATTATTTGATTAACCTTTCGCATTTGAAATACTTTGATTTGAAAATTCATAATCGATTAAATTAATTATTGACGACATCAGACTTATTATTACACGCAGTTATTTGGATATTTTTATATTCCTTCGTATTGTCAGGTGTTTTACCAGTAATTTGAAAAAGTTAAAATCAATCCGAATGACTTGAGGTGGAGTATACGATACTCCTGTTATATTTATTGTCAATACTTTATTTATTGTCTGAAGTACATATATGTATAATATATTTATGTATATATAAATCGATACTTTCTTTATTTCTCACCAAGTTTTATTGTCTTTGACGCAGTTTGTTAACACTCTCATATATATCAATGATCGTTGGTGGCAATACTTAGCTTTGGACTAGGGGAAATATTTATTGTCATATACACATAAAAGACGTTAGGGAAAAGGAATCCAAACTGGCATCAGTATATTAGCAATGAAGGATAAAGTTCTCTGAGCGAGCTCCAGATCTTGCAAGGTACAACATTGGCACTAATCGGATATTTCCTTCAAGAGTTTAAATGATAGAGACGATATGACTTGCTTTGATATTTATCGTTATTTCGCTTTGCACTGATATCAGTTACTTCAGTTTTGTAAATATAATTTATACATTGAGAGTTATGGCAATACAGATCCTACAAAGTGGAGCGCCTCCAACTACAGCTTTCGATTTGAGAGCCCTGGTAGTTGTGAGGGCCGCAGGTGTTTTGTGTGACTTGACCAAAAACTTGGGGGTTCTACATTTAGTACATTCACTGAATAGTTCTATATTCCGGCTACGGTATTAAGGTAATCTGTATCGCGTAATTCGCATAAAGAGTATATTGTCGATATTTAGTATTCGTAATTGTCCAAGTTGCGTCGGAATTCTCGTCGATGCAGTGCTGTGATACGCGGCGGAGTGCCCCAGGTGTGGAAGGGCGGATAGACCGGAGCCCCGGAGCGCAGGAGCGGACGCGGTGGGCGTCCCGATGGCAGCGAGTTACTGGTGAGGCTGGGCATGCGCGCTTGAAGGACGGAGGCCTCCGGGTCCACGTAGTGCTTGGACAGACGGCCGCGTATGCCAGCACCACTCCAATTGATCATCGGTTGGTTGGGTATGAAACACTGTTTACAAACGGCTGCGGTGGGTTGACGCAGTCGCTCGTGTTGGGGGTAGTACCCGACCTGTTGGGGGCGAAGAAACCGCTCGAATTATTAAGGCTCCTCGGAACGACTTTCTCAAGTAGGTCTACAGGAGTACAGAGTATAGAACAGTTTCGCAGTCAATGCACTACGTCCAGGATGCAGTCGATTCGCTAAAGACCCGCCGCAGCTATGCTACTGAACAAATCGCAAATTATAAAAACTTAGCAGAAGAAACCAAAGATGCAAAAAGTTTACAGAAAGTCCACAGGAAGACCAGATCATGCCAATCAGAGCTTAAACATGCCAATACAAACTCATTGTTTTAACACCACTAAATCAAACGGAGTTTAAAAATTTATTCTAAATGAATTTATATACAAATGTCTGTAAACAGCTTTTTCCAAGACTTAAAGATAGACTCTAAACTTTTTGCCTAAACTTTTCTTTAAGTGCAGGTTCATTATGCTCCATTCATGTAATATTTATCTACATCAACATCAGATATGAAATGTCGAATGTAGATGCACGTACATCATTGCATACTTTTGGGCACTTCTCAAAAAAAAATACTAAAAAATATTGCGCTCCTGTCGTATACGTGACTTAAACCGAATAGTACTCCTTGTCCGATTTATTCTATTAGACCAATTTATTTTCTTCAATTTAACTTAAGAAAGTCTGCTTTGTAACAGAACCGAGGGCAGACAAAGTGCCGGAAATTAGCCGATTGTCCCCAACAAGAGGAAATGCCTGCGCAAATCAAATTTCCGAACACCATTTAAGTGGAAAAAAATACATTGAGTGTGCCGGCGGAAATGTCTGAGAAATACGCTTGATTGTGGCTGGAGCTTTCGGGGAACTGGATAATAAAGTAGGAAGTAGGAGTTTTTCGGCTGAAATAACTCAAAGCATTCAACACACATCCCACGAGCCAATTTATGATCAACGACGACGTCTAGCATGCTACTTGTGAAACGTGTCAGCCAAATCACTACCACTTGACAGGGCGACAGGCACATTACAGAAGGCCAGAGATGAAAGGTCTCTGGGCCAATTACTAGAACTCGAACCAAACCAAAAACAATCATTATTTCCACAACAGAGAATAAAAGAAAGAAGGAAAACGAATAAAGTGAAAGTAAGCAGCACACATCGAACCATCGCCATTTACTCATACAAATTGCCTGGCGTCACGTCCCGAGCGACTGAAACGCCCCCCGACCCCGCCCACTGGGCTCCGCAGGTAGCGGTAGCTGGGCAGGAATCCGGAGCGGTAAACGGCGCCAATGTGACGCTTCTGCGGCGATGGCAACTGCTCCGTATCCGGCTCCTCATCCTCGGCAGCAGCAGCATCGTTGGCATCGTTGCCATGCTCGATGCCGAACAACTCGGGATCCTTGGAGGTGTCTTTTTGGGATAATAATATAAACATATGTACAGAACTGTGTGCTGGAAAAAGGTGCCGCATGGCAGCTAGCTAAGGTGCAGGGTGCTGATAAATGTTAGCTGTGCAGAAAGTGGATACCCTCTCAGAAACCCATCGAGTTCTCACCTAGGAATCGCTTCTCTGCCCGGCGATAGTCGTTCCAGTCGAGATCAGCATAGCCGGCATAGCTGGGGTACCACCAGTAGCTCTGCATGGGATCGGCGTAGTCGGGAGCGGCGGCCGGCAGGAGCATCTCCTCGTCCTCGCGCTTTTGCTGGACTCCGTGGACGGGCGAGGACTTCAGGGCTCCCAGGTTGCGTTTCTCGGCTCCAGCTCCGCGTTGGTTGTGGCTCTGCTGCGAATTATAACGGGCCACGGCGGCCACATTTCGCTTCGGCTGCTCCCGGTGGGTGGAGGGGGCACTCTGCAGACGGGCCATGGTGGCCAGGTTTCGCTTGCCGTTCGGAATGGGGAGCTGGAAGTCGCGGGCCAGGGTGCCCACGTTGCGCTTGCCATAGGTCATCAATCCACCGGCTCTGGCCAGGGAGCCAATGTAGCGCTTCTGCTCACTCGGCTCGCCGGAGTCTGCGTCGGCGTAATCCTCGCCAGGCTCCGCCGTGGGCAGCTGTCCGTTCTTGGCCAGGGTGGCCAGGCTCCGCTTCGGGGCATTCAAGAGGCCTTGGGCGGCCAGGGCAGCCACCGAGCGCTTGTCCTCCTCCATGTAGTCCGAGTACTCACCCAAAGGCTGCTCCTCGCCCACGGCCAGCTGTCGTTCACGGAGTAGGTTCTTCAGTTGGTTGCGCAAGGCGGAGGCCTAGGGATTACGGGAATCCGCGGAATGGAATGGAAAGAAAGAAAACAATTTAAATTCAAAGCTTGGGCAGATGTTGCCTTAAATCTCTTAACGTCAAGAATAAATACGACTGCAGCAGGTGACTTACGTGTAGCTGATACTCGGCACTGGGGTTCATCAGTTGATTTATAAGGGACTCCATTTCGCAGGGCGACACATTGGCAACGTCATCAGTGGCACTCACTACAAAGGAGCGTGGCTGGATGGCCTGAAAGAATGAATGAGGGATGTGATCGTTTACATTTCAATCAGGATTTGGGTCTAGAATGTTGAATTTGCTCCCACGTTTGCCGATTACCAAGGACGCACATTGTCTCCCACTTAATTGTCGCTATTATTTACACTAAATTGACTTTGAAATGTGTTGACACTTGGCGCTTTTTCGCCTGTTCAAAGTTTCCTTGCCCTGAATCGAAAGATACCAACTCACTTTCTTGGGCTTTTGGGGTCATAAATTTTCACAAAGCTTCTCATGAACGATGCATGGCTTTTTAGAAGTACCACTTTCGACTTATTTACTTTATTGTTGCCTACTTTGAAGAGTCCATTAGCGTGGCAAAGGCATCGATGACTGGGCCAGGAGCTCGCCGGAGTGGGTAAATGCTTAGACTGTGTAGTCCGAGCTAATTCTAAGCGACTTGCTGAAGGGCCATCGCATTGACTTATCTGCCTTTCAAGTTAAACGAGAAAAACAGCAAAACGAGAAACAAGAATTGGGTTTACACATGTGTATCCGAGCAACAGGAGTGTCTGAGCCAAAGTCATAATATTTTTCCTCATCGCACACGACGACAAGGGAAGACAGGTCGAAGCAGTTTGTTTGCCAAATGGTCGCTCAACCGAAAGGATAATTCCAAGATGGGTGGAGGATATCTCGGAGGCTCGAGTGTGTGGAGCCTTCCGCTCCAACCGAGTGGCGAGGTGGGGCCAGGACACATAGCTTCCGCTTTTAATAACTGGCCTGCGAAGGGAGGATGGGTAGCGGAAGGAAGGGCGCACAGGATGTGTTGCAGGACGTGCTGGCTGGCGGCGTGTGTGCCCGTAAATCTCGTGCAAAAATTGACAGCCTCTCGGAGAATCCATGTGTATTCCTGCTATAGGCTTTCTGTCTTATTAGCACTTGGAATAATAACCCAAAGGTGTTTGCTAAGTCAACTGTTTTCATTTGGATTTTGTTTGCAACTCACAAATCGTAGTGCTTAGTTCTACGAAATCTTTGTGCAGGGAAAACATAATTTATCCTCAAATTGTTTGCACCATAAATCTTTAATAGAACATCCATTAATAACAAAGCTGAAAATGGTCAAAAATGCTATTTGTTTTCGTAAACCCAACGCTTTTCAAGACTTATTATACCGCGCTGGTGCGAAAATTCCAGTAAACAAAAGCTCATCAAATACAATGCAAACGGTGCCATCAGGGTTTTAAATTCTAGAAATATATATAGCAAAAAACTAAGTAACATTAAATTACGCCACAGGGGCTTTAAGAATATCTGTCCATGGAAAAGCGGTCTTGTCGCCAGCATTTCCTAAACAAACAAGTGAAAAATGCCAAGTGTAGGGGCGTTTTGCTGCGTGGGTTTGCATAGTCGAGGAATCCATTCATGGCAGCCTTGTGTGTTGCGTAACAATTTGTGTGGTTGGTTACTGGCTGCGCTAATTTTTGCCACTTTTAAAACTGCTGGGAAGAACGTAAAATATTTCGGGTTTATGAGCTATTAAAATTATGAATCTCGCGCAGTTTAATCCGATTAATTATTCGCCCTTTTAAGCAGGTGGCTGTTGAGCGGATAATTAGGATTCCTTTGCCATTGTTTGCATAATTAAATTACCTTTTAGCCAGGTCCTGCGAGCTCTCAGCAGCGCCGTCTCATCTGCATCTGACAGCAAAACATTCCTTCTGCTGAAATATTGCCGTAATACTTGTGCAGCCGCAATTAAAAGGAGTCCAATTAAAGTTTAAGCTCGACAAAGCGGAAGAAATCGATAAGCAATAAAGGCGAACCTAATTAAACCATCCGTGAGTCCACTCAAGTGGACAGACGCCAGGACATGTCCAATAAACGGGAATGATTGGATTCAGATCGCTTGCCTAATTAGGCGTGAGATTATGCACCATCTGCAATGGCCGAGGGCGCCATGAGGATTGCGCATCAGCAGTCCTGGGGACATTTTGCTATCCTCCAGACAGCAAAGGTCTTTTTTCCCCACGACACTCAGTGATTTTCTTGTTTTTCACTGTGATGCCTGTTGAGCCGCTTATGTCGCCTGAGCCCAGCCGCAGGCAAATTTTATTATCGCAGACGTCCTGCCCTGCTTTGCCATGGCTCTCCATGGGCAATTTAATGGTGTACTCTGTTGCTTTTACTTTTACTTAAATAAATACTGTGCGCAATATTAAAACTTAAGTGCTCTGACCTTCCCGAGAATTCCGAGTGTCTGAGAGCCGGGGACGTGGAGTCCAGGGTCCTGAGTCCGTCAGCGGCATTGCGCTTGTGGAATTTCTGAGGAAAGGTGAAATGGAAAAAGGTACAGCATTCCAAGTGTGATATGCCGAAAGAATCTTTAAGGGCTTCGAGTAGCAGAATAGGCTCTGTTTCGGAATTTCCTTTTATCAAAAGGAAAAAATTAAGAAATTGCAT
Organism: Drosophila takahashii; assembly: GCF_030179915.1. Taxonomy (NCBI): domain Eukaryota; kingdom Metazoa; phylum Arthropoda; class Insecta; order Diptera; family Drosophilidae; genus Drosophila; species Drosophila takahashii. The sequence goes on along the minus strand of NC_091679.1, from coordinate 44,324,640 downwards.
TAATTTGTTAATCGAAATATTCCATTCTAGATTACATTCTGTGTTTTCATTTTCGTATCCATAACACTTAAGGTTTAGGGCCATGTAAATGTTACCATTGCGTTGAAATGCCTCAATTAACAGCAATGGTTCTGGCAATGAACCAAATGTAACTTCATTTTCTACATCACTTTGTGGGCGCGCTCAACAGGAGACGAAATAAAAAACCTAACGATTCCCATATGGAAGATTGTATGTACGAATCACTGAAGGCATATGGTAATTACTGACCTGAACCAAAATAGACAATGTTAGTATATATTCGATGGACTAAGACTTTTTTGCTGATTAATTGAACAGATAACCCGGACGAAGAACAGAAATTTCATCATGAAAGCAATGAATAAAACTACACTTTGCCTTACTTTTGATGAGTTAGTCGACATGCGTAAATTTTTCTACATAAATCTTTGTTAGCATGTTCGTAATATTTTTATGCAAATTCAATATGTAGTGTTAAGAATTTGGCATCTCGTCATAAAGCTTGTTGATATACTCGTATGTATGTTTTGATTGCAAAAGTATTCCAAGCCTAGCACCCCGGAACCGCTCTCCCTTTGCATTTTATGCGAGAAGTTGTAAAGTGTATGCAAAGCAAACACTGGTAATGGCATACAAGGGAGATCCATAACCATCCCTCCGCATAGCGCGCTTTGTGTGGAGCAGAAATTGATTACCATTGTGCTCCCAATGAAATCAATTTGACTTGCTGGCATTTTAATAAAAATGTAAACTCACAACTGGCGTATCAATGGAAACAAGGCATGATATTGATATATAAAAGGCATGTTTCCCATTTTCCTATTTAAACTTTCTTGTTTGCCAATTCGCTTGTGCAGCAGTCTTTACAATAATATATTCTTGGCAGCTCGAATTGGAAACCTAATTGAAAGACAACAGGACGATAAAGTTTACGAAAGGTCTGGGATAGGCGTACTTATTTAATCAATGCGCTTACAAAACTTTTCAGACATTATAAAAAACAATCCTTTTTGCTAATTCCTTAAAGACCCCAAGTCAACATTTGCTAAATATTAAAAAAAAAACCTTTTTTCGGTAGAAACTGAAAAGTCTCGCTACTTGAATGAGTATCTGCTTTAGAGTATTAATATTTGCTTACTCCTGATACCCCCTACTCGTTCAGTGCGTATACGCAATATCCTTATTAGCCGAAAGTCACGGAAAAAATGAATATTTACTGTTATTGATTTGCTGTTGGTGGCTATTGATTTCTGTGTTTATTCAATAAGCGCCGCAATCGACAGTGACGAGCCTCATCATAAACTGTTCATATCTAGCCTGATGCAGGAAAATGGCAAACTCACGCGTTTCTGTCATCCCGCTATCGGTATCCATTTCACTTCAATTGTTTGCATCGTCACGCGTGTTGTGCTGACTCATTGTTCCTAGTGCAGCGGTACATTGCAGTTTCGATATGAAAAATAAAACGTATTAGCAAGTCTATATTGAACCAAGTTGTACAATAGTTGTCATTGACGTTGCAGTCGCCTCTGACGTTGCTGTTCTCGCTGAGTTTGCAGATTTATCCTCCCAGCCACGCAAATGTCAAAGAAAGATAAGTTGCTGATTGAAGGCAGCACAATAAGTTAATACAGGAAATGTGAAATTATCTGCTTGGAAGCAGAACCATAATAAACATTTCCTCTTAAATAATTTAATTTTTTTTACGCATCCTACTTGAAAACCGTTTTAATTATGGTCGTCACAAAATATCCATTTCGTATCATTTTTATTTACAGGAATTTAAGTACTTTGTGTATTCACCATCAAGTTCTTTTATGCTTTACTCTCAGTCGGCTGGAAATAGATTAAAATTTAGAAACTTGAGATATTCTAAGCGTCTTAAATCTGCTGCTAGCAATGAAGAAACTTTTAATTAATGTTTGGTGCAAGCTAAGAGGGGTTTAGTTACCCAACATGAAAAGACTTTCTTTCTTGTAGGTATTACAAAAACACTTTGACAAAGTAGTTTTAGTTCGTTTTCCGGCAGCCAGTTATGATGAACAGCTGTCAGGGGAATACCAAGTTCCGCGAATATGGAGAAATGTCACCATATGTCAGCGAGGGACAATAGAAATGTCAGCCATGCCGCAAAAAATGGTTCAATTCACAGGAAAGAGGAGTGAAAACGCCAAATGAAAAACTGCACTTTTGGCCCGAACGTGTCGCCGTGGACCTGGCCAGAATGATGATGTCGCAACCGCAGCGGCAACTGTTGCAGCAGTAAAACCAGCCGCAGAAGAGTAATGATTAAATGGGGCGTGGCCTGCCTTGGCTTGGCCAACGTAAATTACTGCAAATTGGACGGGGGCCTTGAAAAATGGAGAATAATTTAGTCCTTTTGTTAGTTCGGAGCTGAGCAGCTGGAGACAATTTTGTATATTCTGACAAGCAAATTTATGGGAAGCGGACACTTCATCCTGCAAAGGGGACTGGGGGCAAGGAGATTACACATTGGGATGTTAAAGCGATGTTAAGAAAATTCCCAAGCTGGACATCCTGGCAAATACTTATAATTAGCTTTTATAAATACGAACATCTTTCAGGGATTATATCGCATTTTCAATTTCCGCTCGTCGTGGAGAAGCGAAGCCCAAAATTCATGCCCCACCGCACACGTCAACACATAAAAAGATAAATTTAGGAGCAGGCAGGCAGCACGGTCCATGAAACACACCGACCGACCGAATCCTGCTGATAGCGCTACAAATTTCAAAATTGAAAATATAATCCCCAGGACTTACGGCATTGAGCAGCATGGAGAGCAACAGCATCAGCCGCCTGCTGTTGTGTGCAGATTTGTGCACCGCCTGCATCGTGGATGGTGGATGGTGTCCTCCTGAGAGCGGTTCCACTGCGAAAGTCCCTGTTAATTGAGTTTGCTTCGCTATCGACGCGACCAAAGGATCGACCGCACTCGCACTGGCTCACAAATTGAATTGCCTCGCACCCAAAGTACGCTCCTGCAGCACTCACTTTTGGACCGATTCAAACTGTAACGGAACTGTAACAATCGCGACGCCTTGCTCTTTACCAGCCGCTGTACCAGAAACGTTCGCCACGAAGTCGTCTGCTCGACTGCTTGCCTGTGGCCAGGACACTCGACTTTTTATACCCGAGCGGCCCCCCGGATAAGCTCTCTCTCGTGGGAGCGAAACCGGAGCGCCGAGCTCGGATAACGGCTGTCAACTGTTGCTGCCCTGTACCGTACCGTCGTATCGTATCGCTGTGCACGTCGGGCTCTCTGTTGCGCGAGCAGTGTCCTGTTTTGTGGGCCGCTTATGTAGGTAATGACGTCATGGCGGCTGCAGGACACGAACTCTGTAACTTGTTGGCAAGCCCTGTGTATTCAGGCCAAGCGGCATCACAGTGGCTGCAACGATGCGATAGTACAAACCCATAAATCAGAAAGCCCAGTTTAAATGAGTGATTCATATTTAAGGGTTCCCACAAAACTCACAAAAATTCTGTGAAAAGTATGCTATATTTTTTTTAAATTTTAAAGATGGATCTATTTTTAAAGACGACAACAGACAACTTTAAATGGGGTTTTAAACCTTTAGTGATTTGTATTACTTTATTATATTTCGTGTTACGATATGTGGGCATAAACGCAATTCTTTTTTTCTTCTTCTTCTTCTTTTAGTCTCAATATTGTAAGTGTACAATGGGTTTTAGAATCCCTAAGATAATCATCACATCATACACAAGTGATTTATTTTACTACACCATCTTGCGGTCACTGTGCGCGGTGTCGCTTAACTCTCTTAGGGGCCAATCAAAGAGAGTTCGGTTTCAGCTCTCTTTGAACTCGAGCTCCCGGCCATATGTCGCTGCTCCCAGCGGGGCCATCCCAAAGCTGGCCAGGCGGTAGGCCCGGCAAGAGCACTTGCGCAACGCCAGTCGCCAAACTAGCAGCGAACCCGAGATGGAAACCCGAGTTACCCATACGCACTGTGGCCGCCGGTTGGACGCATCATAACTTTCTAAGTTTCTGAAATATGTGACAGTTCGTTTTCGTTGTGGGTTGAATTGCAACGGAAAGCAGGAAGCGTTCTTCAAATAAATGTCCTTTCTTTTTCTGATCTTCGAACTAAGCACTAATTAAAAATGCATCAAAAACCAGTATATTCTTTAAATATCTTTTATTTGAATGATTAAAACCACAATTGGAGTCAATGGCAATAATTAAATACATTTAGGCTTGCTTGAAATATTTTCCTAATTGTTTTAGTATGAAATTTGATATATTTTCAATCTGATTATCGCATGTCATGGGCTGGCAATACATTATCAATCACATTAAATTGTCGATTATTTCGAATAGTAAATATCAATTATACTTGCTAATACATTTCGTTATTTAAGGACCTGGGGGTAACAGAAAAAAATTCAATAAATTAAGAAAGAACCCCCCGTGCGGCTGTGACCTGTCTGCATGAGTCCCGAAAATAATAAATAACCAAATAGCTGGAAAAGTAATGCCGTCTGACAGACTGCACCCCCCACCCGCCGATTGTAGGCTAAATTTATGCAATTTCTGAATACGAAAATTATGAAGCGTAAAAGGCTGAAACGTAACCACCACGCACGCGGCACAGCCAGAGCCGCGGTTATGCCCAGATCCCTTAATGCAGCAGGAGCAATGCACAAAGTGCAGAGGCGGTCACATTCATATGCCTACGTCAGTAGAGTCAAGCGCTGTGGGGGTTGACTCGCGTCACGCCTGAATGCAGGATATACGGCGGATGGTGGATGGCTGAGAGGAGTGGAGATAGCAGATTGCACGCCGATACAGACGGTTGGCAAAAAATACCTGTCAGCCTGCTGCAACGGAAGGGGTTGGAGCCTGCGGTACTGGCGGCTTTTGTTTCAAGCAATCCATGCATAGCAAATTTGGTCAGCAGACCAGAGCAACAGTCGAGGATGAGTTGGCGAGCTCGCACCACTTGCATCCCTGCTTATAAATTCATGCGGATCTATGCTCCCCATTTTAGGTGCTAAATCAATGAATATTCGCACTACGGCTTTCGCTATATTGTCGATTGTTAGAATTGGTTGATCGCCCCCTTTCAATTGGTCTGACGCCCCCAAAACAACAATGATTCAAGTTCAATTGTCTTGCCATCCAGATCAAAACCCGTTCGCTAGCCGTCATGTGGTCACGCTTTAAAAATATTGCTCGCACAACAATACATGGCATTCTAATTCGAAACCACTTTTTGCTTCGGTTTTCATCAAACCGCTTTTGGGGACTAGTGTTCAACAGGGCAGAACGAGCGAATGAAGTGATGTGTATCAAAGCTGGGCATATATTTCATTATCAACACAACGTGCTTTGCATTGTAAGCGAGAGCCCAGCAGACTGCATGGCATTTCAATATGCTAATCGGATATTTAAATTGACAAGAAAAAATACAAAATCATTGCTAACCGGCTAATCAGCAGCTGTTGGAATCAGTCCAAGTACGATTGAATAGCCAAAACTGTCTTTTTATGCTTTTAATTTATTTTCACCCGCCTAGCAATCGCTCATGTTTCCACCGTCAACTCTTTTTGTCAGTGGCAGTAAAATTACAATGAATGGTAGACGCAGGTGTTGCTCGAAGTGCGAATTCGGATGTAAAGGTGAGGCCAATGAAGAATTGTGCGTTGAATATATCATCAGATTAATGAGACTTAAGTGTTGTCTCGAAACCCGTTTGAGCTATTCGTTTGATTGTAAATATTTATAAATTGGTCGTTAGAAAGTTTAGGACTAAAATGAACAAGCTAAATCTTAATTGTATTAGATTGACTGCAGTCAATCAGTCTAGTTAAGTTTTATTTTGTTTAAAAGATTTTAGAGCTGTTGTTATTAAGGTGACAGTCGGTTGTAACACTCGCGAAGAATTCAATAAATTTAACCGAATGAAAATATAAAAATCCGAGTTGAGAAACCCATAAGCTTATTCGAAATATTTTGTTTTGAGAAAACACAAAATAGAGAAAATAATAAGAATTTCAATTATAAATTATAATCTGGGGTAAAAGGAAAACCAATTTTTTCATTTACAAGCTTTATTGTTATTTTATACGAAATTAGAGATTCATTGTTCCTTCGACGTAATTCAATTTAGAAACCAACCAATTTGGATAAAGATTGACCTTAAGGAAACGCAAATCATATTTAAATTCAGGGGTTTTAAATAAAAAGGTTTCTAATTTACATATTTGGAGCGTTTGACTTAAATAATAGCATACACATCATACTTATGTTTTACATAGGTTTACATTTTAGACATATACATACATCGTTTAGAGAGCGCGATTTCTATCATCCCTAAATAAATTGTCAATTCATTTTTAGTACTTTTTCTACTGCTATTAATGTGGCTTACTAACTACAGAAATGAGAAGCCATTTAAATCATGAGACATTATATTGCATTGCAAATAAAAAAAACTTTTAAAATAGTTCTACATAAACGTAGTATACATGAATATATATATTTACTTTTAATTTATACTTTTGATTTATTTCCGTTTGTGAGGGATTCAGTTTAGGAATGTATTACGTTTATTTTCTTGATCATTTCAATTCATTTCGCTACTTGCATGCGTGTTATAGAAGAAGCCTTGGGACATGTATAAAAAATATCGACTTTTGCTTTCCGTTTTCACACCAAATTTCCTCCCAACTCTGGGGTTTCCTATATGCCTAACTCCTTGCGGAGCCTATAATGTCTATCTGCGTATTTCTTCTCTCTCTGAAACGCTCAAAGACGGGTACAACAGGTACAACAACAACAATTAAACGCTATACTAAGACCGGAGCTCAATTCCATCTACAGACGACTGATGAAAACCGTCAGAAGTAGCGTCAAGAAGGTCGACCCTGCGGTATATATTGACCCCGCTGCGTTGACTCCGAACCCGGCCAGCGCCACCTCCTTGCCCGGATTGGAGGACATGTTCTCGGGGGCCTCGTGCGAGTTCACTTCGTTGCTGGACGGCGAGTCGTGCAAGGTCTTCTCCAGCGTATCGGGACCCGAGTGCTGAACGCCCTTGTCCTTCATATGGACCAGCGGGGGCTCGTTGATGGGCGTCGGTTCATTCGTACTGGTTGTGGTGGCATGTGTCGTGGTCGATGTGGAAGTTGTCGTTGTAGTTGTCGTTGTGGGCACGAGAGTTCCGTTCCCAATAAAGTAGACCGGGCTAAACTCCAGCTTCACCTCCTTCAAGTAGCTCTTGCGCACCTGTAAGACAATCAAATAATTAAGTATTGGTCTTCACGGAGGGGCTATAGCACTTGCCTCTGCGCTGATCTTCCGGGAAACACTCTCATCACTGCCGTAATAGAAGGCGAACAGCTTGCCACTGTACGGCGCCTCCAGGGTCACATAGACGCCACGTAGCGTAACATTAATGGCCGTTCCGGGCCAGAGTTTTGTGTGAACCGCCTTGTTTTCCGTCTTCCTCTCGGTGTGCTTCAGGGCCCAGTTGATCTCAGCCGGGACAGACACATTCTTCTCGAATATTTTGGTGGGCAGACCTCGGGCCACACCCTCATGGGATCCCCAATACTGATTATAGTCGAAGCTGTAGCTGAGAATGGTCTCCACAGTGCTGTATTTGTCTTCCAGATTTTCCAGCTTCCTAGTGACTACAGAAAACATTAATCAATAAGACAGGCTCATACTATACATATATTAAGTATAGACACTTACCCAGCTCAGTCAGGTTCTCATGAATATCGGTGCGTAAGCGATCCAATTTGATGTCCCTGAGCTCATAGCGGAAGGGCTCTGTCTCGACCAGAACCTCGCCATCGTCATAGTACTTCTCACGTTCGGCCTCAATGACCCGGATTTTTCCAAGCCCCACTGGTTCCAGGTGGCCCACGTTGAAGTCCGCTCCCCAGTGGGTGACAATGCCCTCCGCGTTCGGTTGACTAGGGGTCCGATGGCGTCCAATGTAGGAATCGTCTCCGATGCGAATAGCTCCCACCGGAACACCGGCATCGAACTTGCGCCAGTGACGCCAGCCAACCTTGCCCAGGTGACCCTTGTTCATCAGGACATCGAAGTTGTCGTACTTGCCGTGCTTGTAGTGGGCCGCCAGGCAGACGTGTCTCTGAAGGATCTTTTCGGTGTGGCCCGACACCTGGATGCCGTCGATGGGCACACGGCACACGTAGATTGGATAGTGCTCATCCTCAGTTACGTACTTTCCGCCCTCCACGGCAAACTGCAGCTGGGCGGCATCCTTGGGCTCATAGCTCTCCCACACCAGGGTGCTCGAGGTGACCAGTTGGCCCAAAACTGAGGATGCGTTCTTGTGGGTGAACACTGAGTGCTCGGCAGCCTTGGCTGGAGCTAGAGATTGGATTAGGACCAGGAGGCCAAGACCAAGACTGATTAAACTACTGCTTGAGGCCATCCTGCTGATTGTACTTCGTTGTGTTTGGACTCTGACTTTTGTCATTCCAGTTTGTGCCCAGAAGAGGTGGGAAAAGATCTGGAAATAGAATGAAGAGAAAAGAATTAGTTAGTTTATATAGTTTACCCCAACTACGGAAATTAAACTTCCATTCCAACCACACTAACTTATCTAAGTGACTTTACAATACACCATCCAGAATACAAACTACATATATGTGTCTTTTTTAAATGTCCTTTGTCAACGTGACTGAAAGGTTGCTGCCAACCAGACATGGCGGAAGTTCGCATGGTCGCCTTTCGAGACTTCCTCACTCCGTTCGCTCCACAAAACAAACATTTGCTGCGGGCATCCCATTAAAAGCTTAAAGGGGTATAAGCAATCTGTTGTTCTTCGGCCAAGTGGGCGTGTCTGTCCCCTCACCCCGCTGCTTACCATTAGCGGCATCAATGTCGCCGACACCATCACAGAGCTGTTCATTTGGGCCAGGAGAAGGAGAAACATGCTGTATGGCTGCATGTTGTCCCCATGGAGAGGATTCCCAATAAATTTGTCGCTTGTTTGCTCAACTTTCGTGCGGGCACACGGCGTATACGTAACTTTATAACTTCATTGGAGGGCGGAAATGGGGGCGGGGTGGTGCAGCGGAGGTTTGCTGCTCCGGAAGTGACTGGTCGCCATGTTTATTCATTAGCAAGCATTGTGTTCAGGACACGGACATGCTGGACTTGAGGGTACGAGTGCAAAGGACACATCTACTGCAGCATGACTACAGTTTGTCTTCGTCTAGTGCGCCATTCTATTGTGCTGTCCTGCCTCGTCAAGTCTAACCCAGAGCGTTTGACCCTAGGTGTCCGGCATTCAGCTCCTCGCCACCACGTCCTCCCCCCGCCGCACCGTAACATAGCCGTCTGCAACGGATATGAGATGATAAGGTTACATGCAACATCATTTGTTGCCCTGACAAATGATGTGTTATTGTGATAGTGTTTCAAAAGCCAAACTCGGCGAGGGGTTGAGGACGGCTGGTCGGGGCCAAGTAACTTTCGAGTGTGTAGCATATAACGGGTTAACATAAATACCAGGGTACTCGGTTATGACCAGCTGATGGACGCACGAGGTAGTACCGCACGCGTTGCTACCGGCACTGCTCAGAGTCGGGAAAGTGGGGGGGGTTTTTTTCTAGGTGTACTGCTCGAAATGCTGGCGATGTATGCTATAGTATTATTTGATTTCGCGTGCTAAGGGAGTATAGGGAATTTGCTCGCTCTAATCACTCAGAAAACAAAGAAAGAGAAGAGTATTCAGATGGTCGACAATAGAAGAAAGACTTTTTCACAAAAAAACTTGCGGCTTGATTGTTGTTGCTGATGATGTTGTTGCAGCAACTTGCAGTAGCCCACCCAACCTAGACCATTTATTCCAGAGTTATTAAATACACCTTTTTACCAAATGGTCCCTAAAATCAAGTTCGCTTTTGTTAATACCCTACCATACTTCCGTTCCGCATGACCCCCTTATGTAAACGCCTAGCAAGTATTCATTTTAAATTCACAATTTTTATTTAAAAATAATAATAATAACTACACTCCATGTGAGTCTGGATGTATTTAATTTCTAATAGCTTTAGTAAATAATATTTCAATTTAGGCATGTAAAGTTTTAATTTAAGTTAATTTCAAAGAAAAATTCTAGTCTAGTGAGAATAATCGTGAGAATGGCGCTGTGGGAAGATAATATGATAGGTTCATTTAAGGTATAATAGTAATAATATATTTAATATGTAATATAGGTAGTATAATAAAATAGGGTATATTTAAATTCGGGCATTATTTTTGTTCAGGCGCGAACAGAAGTGGTTTACGTTATCAATACTAACTCTTCTTTTTTTTTTATTGTGTTTTCTGTTAGTTTTTTAATCATCGCCGTCTATGCACAAAATTTCTTTTACTTGGCTTTGACTTTACTTTTTGCATTCGTAGATCCAAAAAAAACAATACAGGTTTGGGTAAACTTACCGCTCCAGTTCCAGCCGGTCGAAAGCGCTTTCGGCGATGCTGCGGGGAGGGTCATATAAACCTACGTATAAGCTTGTAGATCACTTTTAATTTGTTTGCATATTACACCTTCTTTTCATTTTAATTTGTTTTGTTTTGCATTATTTTCGTTGGTTGTCTTGCGTACGTTAATTAGGTTTTATATTTTTTCTTTGGCTACGCAAGCAACACACCACTTTTATTTTCGCCAAAATAATTGTAATTTTTCTTAGCTTGCCCATTTGGTTATTATATACTTTTTACTTCATTATTCTCTTCATAGATCTTTTCTTTTCATATTATTGTTCACATCACCATTCTCTCACAGATTTTTGATTTTCTCACTTGCTTTGCTTTTAAATTATAACTTCATGATTTTGGACTTGATCTTTTAACTAATAAAAATTAAGAAAAAAACAAAAAAAAATGGAACTCGATCGGATTTTCCATCGAGTATAACCTTTTCTAAGGCAGACCGTGGCACTTGGTTATTTCTTACTGCTTCTTGCCGATTTACACCATTACGAGGTTATGCACGAGCTCGATGGGGTTAACAAAAGAGAGGTTAGGCACGAGTTCGAAGGGGTTATTTCCGACTTTTCCGGCTTTTCCGCACTTTTCCGCCTACGGGATCGTCATAGGAAGCTCGATAGGGTTCCCGTGCCGGATTTAAATGATGAGAGCGCTGCTGATGTTACCCGCTGTCTACTCCCAACTGGATCGCAAATTCTTATCTCAAGTGGATTTTGGGGAACCGAAGAAAAATATGCAGGTTTTTTTGGGCTTACGCCCCACACCTCTCCGCAGCTCTGCACTCGCAAGCTTTTGGCTCTCGCAAATAGAAATCTTACGGCGACAGAGGCAGCGGAATTCGGAAGTTGGGACTTCGGAGTTGGCCTGCAAGAAATATTGCCAAATTACCCAAAATTCGAGTCTGCCATGGATTGCAGATTAATATTTACCCTGAACTGAGCAGGAAATCACTGTTGTTTGTGGTTTTAAATGCAGTTGACCAGCCTTGTGTCGGCTTGTCCACGTGAGGGTTAGAAAAACTTGGCTTGTGGATAAGGGTGAACTGGTCACCTCAGGAGTCAATCGGCAAATAGACCGAGCTTAGGGTTTGGATCACGCTTGTAGGCCTATTTCCGTAGGCCGCGAAGGTCTCCAGTGTCACTGTGACATTCGACCCTGGAAAAAGGATTTCATCCCTGCGGATCTAAACTCTGCTATTATCTAGTAATTTTTCCTCTCCAGTATTAATTTTAAGTATTTCTAAACTAAAAAAAATGTAAATTTTCATTTCTAGTTTTAAATATTCAAAATTTTCTTCTTAAGTTACCCATGAATTTTTATTTCTTAAACACCTAAAAATAATTTTATTTATTATACACTTAGCTAATTTTATAACCAAAGTTATGCAGCAGCCGGACCCTAATTATCTTGTGCATGGTTTAATCAGCCTTTGTGCACAGTTTTACAGCCACTGACAAGTGCATATCCAGGAAAACTATTGCATGCTTTTAGGCTTGTTGATTATTTTTGTTTGCTTTGAAAATTCATTTTAGACAGCGACAAGCGCTCCTACAAGTGTCGGGAGTTTAAGTGGCCTGGGTCAAAATTTAAATAATGCATGAGCAGCTAGAGAGAGGAATAGCTCGGTCTTGGCTTTGTGTTCGGCAGAGTGGTTTCTTGGCCCGGGCAACTTGTGAGTGATGAACGCAGTGCTTCACATTGAACGTGAAGCATTATCCCGATTAGAGCATGTTTGCAAAATACGCTTGTAAACTGAAAGCTGAGGTAAGCTGAGGTTCTATTTGCAACGAGTTAAGCTTCTTTCCTTCCGGCTGCACTTCCTCGAACTCTCAGTGAGTAACCAGTTAAGGCAGTTAGTTCATTCGGCTGTGACGCACCACTTGCCACTTGAGGCACTTGCGGAACAGTGACATTCCACCTACCATCGCCGGAAGCAGCTGTCATAAAAACCTCGCCGGGTGCGGCCGGAGGCAGCAACTTATGGAGATCCACATTTCGAGGCATAAATTGACCTCTGGTCACCGACCGACCGCATTGTTGGCCTGTTTTTGCGCATGCAATAAATATGCTAAAAATAGCCGAAGCGAAGACCCGGCAAATTGGCGAAGGCAACGGAGAAAATAATTTATTTAAGGCCCAGCATAGTTGTGCAACGGAGAAGCTTCGCCTTCGTTCCCTGCACCCTGTACCCTGCACCCTGCGTTAATTCAATTGAGCGCTCTGGCAGCGCGGAAATCGGGCTGTGGAATCTGATCCGCCCGTGGAGGAGGAGGAGCTGGGAGTTGGGAGTCCGGACCAAAGAAAAAGGCAAAGCCGGTGAAAGTTCACGTGGCCTTTTATTAAATCACATGGCTTGCAACTTTGTCTTCGCCTTTCCAGTTTTCAGTTTCCTCTGCAGGTTGGTTTATTTAGATTTACGAGCAACAGGGCCTGGTGAAAGGTCTGCGGGTTCTGCCGCAGCGGCAGGGCGAAGGGGCAAGGGGCAGACTGCGGCGGTTTAATTGGATTTTATTGAACTTTGACTCTGACCCTCATGGTCACGAAAGTTGCAACAAGTTGTTGCTCATGCATGTGCAACACGAGGTTGCACACAATTGATTCAGCCATAGCTGCTAGTCGTTTTGAATTATAGTCGTTGTTCTTGCTCCCAAACCAACCACTCCCGTCCTCATTCCCATTCTGATTCCCATTACCATTATGAGGACCCGACCCGCGCTTCAATCTACTCAATTGGGCATCGTGCTTTATGACTTTGACATTACAATGATCCGGCGTCCGGACGTTTCAACACTTGATTTCTCACTTCGCAGTCGATTATCGCCTGCAGTGGCAGGGTTCAGTGCACTTGGCATCGCCTTGAAATACTTGTAAACAGAAATTAATTAGAAACCCATTAAAAACTGGTAACGGCCGGCAAACTTTTCCCGCCTTCGTCCGTACGTGATGCTGCCTCCAAATGAGCATGGGAATGAAGCTAAAAATAAGGGGTCTAAAAGCCAAACGGATTCTCAGATTTTCGAATAATTGATGTTGGAAGCTGGGGGTTTTCGGGCTGGAAAATTCAATTACTCAGAAGGAAAAAGACGTAAAAGTAGCGTACGCCATAAATCAGAGTTTTACATGCCGTACCTACTCTTAACAGAATTAGCGAGCAATTGCTTAGAGTTCATGGGTCAGCTAGAAGTAAGAATTAAAATGACCTGACCTGCGGACAAACGAATCTCGCACACATTTCCTATGTAGAGTGGAATTTATTCTCTTTATTGCGATAATTGCCCTTAAAATCAATTACAACCATTTCATTCACATCGATTAAGCAATTATTTACAAGTCAGTGATAGTCAGCAATGCATTTCCAACTTGCAGCTTATACAACTGTCCAATGCCCTGACTTTTCTTTTCAATGAGAAGCCGATTGAATAATTGTGTTACTCCAGTTCGAAAGTATTTGCAGATTACATGAAATATCCGCAATCTTGGACTAAGTTATTTCTCAATAACTGTTTTTCAATTGTCCATGTGACTTAATTGATGGTTCAGCTTGCGTGCCGCTTTTGTGGCATTTCCTCAATTGCCGACAGACCCAGCAGAGTATGGATTCCAATGCAAATACTATCTCGCTTATATAATTGCTTATTAGATTTTTAATTCATTGGCTATCTGGCAACAGGTGACGCTACATCTGTTTGCCTCCCACGCTATCGATTCGTCGTGCCTGCACCGCCTTCCCCTCCAGCTTTTCGTGGCTTAAAAGCCAACTCAACGCAGCCAAGCAAAGCAGTTAACCAGCGAAGCACGGCCTAAAACGCGGTAACAGATCCGAGCGCTGCTTTTTGCCGGTCGGTCTCTTTTATGTCCGAAAAGAAACCAACGAGAAAAGCAGAGGGAAATTACTATGCTGCTGCTGCTTTTTTGCTGCCAGCGCTGCATTACAAAAACAGTTGTTAACTTAATTAAAGTGCCCAGCACAAAGGTAATAAGAGGTAAACAGCAGAACACGTGTTCTGTACGTCTGAACTCCAGGCCAGGATTACCTGAAGATTGCTTTAGCTGATTACCAATTGAGACAGAAAACGATGAAATAAACTCTGGTTTTAAATCGATTACGTATTTATTTTGAATGTTTGCGACTTTTTGAACTCCAACCCATCACTCAACGCCATTAGGTATTTACGCACATATGTGTATTTTTCATGCTCTGAGTTCACAGAATCATTCCACTGACCCCATCCCCCTTTTGGGCATCTGCGGTGTTTGCCCAGCTGCGACACAACTCACAATGTATGGCGCAAGTCTGGCCCAAAGTTTTCACACCCCGATCTCGCCCTTCCACAAACTGGTGGGCCCATTTGCATGTTGCATCAATTAGGGCGTCTGGAGCAGTGCCGCTCAGGTTGGGCTACCGGCTACCGGCGCGGCTGTTGGCGAGCCCATTAAATCGAATGCAGCCTGCACGAGGGGCACGTGACAATGGACAACCGTGCCCCAACTCATCCCCAATTCCCCTGCGTCGGCTCGAATTTACATTGTTTGCAAAGCGTTTTCACTACACTCAATTAATTTAATGCATCAATCGATCGCCGTGTTTGATTGGAGAGCCAAAGTCGTTAGCTTAACAGGTTGGGAAGGTGTTCTGTTGTCGGGGCAGTCCACTAATTACCACCTGCGTAGCCGTCGTTGAGGGAGGCTGACTAAGGTGCGCATGCTACCTTTAAAATGCTGGAAAACTTGACTTGAACTGAAATACAAAACTGGTTGGTTATTCAATATTAAACTAGTTTATGTTTGCTACGTTTTCAATTGGTTTTCAGAAATTATCAAATTGCCCGGTATTCCATGCTAATTTCGAGCTCATAAATTTTAATTTAAAATTAAACCAGTTTAAAAAAAATTAATACAAATCAATGAAGAAGCAGCGCTTGATAAATAGGTTTAATTAAATGCCCATTTTGAGAAGCATGGGAAAATGGAAAACTTTTAATTAAACCCATATTAGGCAATCAAACGAGCTGCTAATTAATTAATTCGTAATGCCTAATAAAAGTGTCATTAATTTTCATTCGGCTTTTTGTGCAACTCAAGGCAATTAGGCGTAAAAACTTAATTTCTGCATCATATTTAGGAATAATTTAAGCATTAAAAATTGCATTATTAAAAACGGCTTCTGTGTGAAAAAAGGATGTTGTCTGAGATTATTTTTAAAGTTTCTAAAATCGGCCTTCTGGATTTTCTACCTACTTTTATTACGCTTTGCAGACCTACACTTCTACGCTTGTTAAAACACTGTAAAAATCTGAAATCGATTTATGGACTTTATGGACTTGCCAAACACGAAAAGCATTTAATAAGATATTCCAGCGACTCTAAAAGCTGGTCAGGCCAGATGTCGTTTGTAAGGTATCGTAAAAAATGCAATTTACACACGTATTTTTACAGAAAACGTGTTTTTTTATTCCCCGTCCAATATATAAATGTTGAAGTTCTGATGATTTTATAGAAATAATCATATCAACAAAATTTATAAGTATTTAATAGAAATGCAACATAAGCAACGTATTTCAAGCAGTTTTTTCCGTCGCCAACGAAAGTTTGCTTCATGCTGAAATTAAATTTGGTTGATTGACAGTTAAGATGAACGACGCACAGTGGCGCCTTTTGACTTTTTTTTGGTAATAAATCATAACTTTTGAACCAGTGAAGATAATTGAATTTTGTAAACGGCAAATGATAGATAATTGATCCACCTTTCAAATTATTGCTTGAGACAGGGAGTGGGCGTGGCAGAGGCGTACTGACAAATCGGCAAAGTCAGAATTTAAAAACAAATCCATTTTTTTCCGACAAAAAAAAACTTTTTTTAAAAAGTTTTTGTTTTTTTTAGTTTCTTTTTTCATGTTGTAATTTTTAAAACTTATTAAAAAAAAATAAATAAAAAATTGGAATTTTTAAAAAAAATTTTTTTTTTTTTTTAAATTACGTTTTGTTTAGTTTATTTTTTTATGTTTTAATTTTTAAAAACTAAAAAAAGAAAAAAAAAATAAATAAAAGTTTTTTTAAAAACTTTTTTTTTTATATTTCATGTTTTTTGAAATAATGGTCACAATTTAGTAAACTTGGTAAATCCAATAGACCTAACATTTCTGGACTATAATTACTAGATTCTAACTCTGTGACAAGGTTGTGATTCCATGACCTTAAAATACAGTTTGGACTCGCACATACTAAATTCAATGCTTAGGCAGCGTAAGTTGTTTTGAGCTGGCAAAAGTGGCTATTTTCGTTTCTGAATAACTTTTAAACGTGATTTTTTACAGTAACATGATGTATGTATAAATTTAAGGACTCTCAAGGGCTATACAGTTTGAAGTTTTAAAGGAAATCGTTGAAACCGTTTTTGAGAAAACTAAAAAAGGCTAAAAAAAAAGTTTACAAAAAATTTGTTTTGTGCATATCTTTTTAAATATTACATTTACACAAATTACATACAGGAGGCGCTTAAAGCATTTTAAAATACCTTTCAAACGAGATACAGCACAAGTCTATAGCTTCAGTAGTTTAGAAGTTACGGCCTTCCGTATTTTAGCTATTTATAGCTGTTTTTCCGCTAAACTAGCGGGTTTTTCCAAAAGTGGTAGAGCTAAAGTTTCTGCTGTTGCACATCATATCAAATTTTCAGGACTTTAACACAATGTTTTGGACAAATCTTTCACAAGGTTGCGCCATATGCAATTTCTGGGACCATGACTTTTTTACCTTTTTTGGCTCTTAAAACCGCGGACGCAGGCGGACGCAGCTACAACTTTCGTAATATCAAGAAGAAAGTCCAAATAACGTTTTACGGAAGTATAAAAAAAATAGTATTAAATAGTTTTTTTTTATTTTCCATCAAAGTTGAAAAATATGGAAAAAATGGACGTTTCGCAAATAACTCATAACTAAGAGATGCGCATGGCAAACTGCAATATGTTTTACTTTTTTTACTCTTAACTAACACACCAATCCGTGGAAAAAAGAAGCAAAGCGATTCGATACCTAGTTTTTAAGAAAAACCCCCCGGAAGTGCGAAAAATTACCTAAAAACGGTGTGTTTTTTTTAAGTGAAAAATTGTTCAACTTTGAAAATTCATATCTTTTACAAAAAATTTTTGATTTGAAAAAGGGTTACATATTTGTAATAGTGGATCAATTACCTGTCGATTGGTATGGGTCACAACTTTCTAGGACAAAGTCGAAAAAGTGATTTATTGCACGTTTTTTGGCCCAAGGCGCCACTGTGCGACGTCATCGGGAGGGTCGAAGAATATCTCCGAAGCAGTCGCGGGAAACCATTCAGCAAAAGCCAACGGAGAGTGGTCCAAAAGCTATTGAACCCTGCAACATCTGACAGTAATTCGTTATAATTGCTTTTTAATTATGCACGAAGAGACGAACCAAGTATGGGTACTAGACAAAAAGCACTCGAAGCTCTTGAAGGCAAACTAATTGAATTCAATAATGTAATACACAACTCCCCTGCAGGCTCCCGACAAAAAATATTTCGCCACGGTGCTGTTGTATTTTTGATACTTTAGTTGATTTTTTATAATGTATTTTCCCCTCGGTAAAAGAACCATTGACCCCTCTTGCAGATT
Source organism: Drosophila takahashii (assembly GCF_030179915.1). Classification (NCBI taxonomy): domain Eukaryota; kingdom Metazoa; phylum Arthropoda; class Insecta; order Diptera; family Drosophilidae; genus Drosophila; species Drosophila takahashii. Next base: position 44,306,460 of record NC_091679.1, on the reverse strand, counting down.
GCGTAGTTTCCCAAATTGGTCATGGGCCGTTTGAGAGCAGACCACATGTGCTCAGAGCGCTCAGAGCACTACGTCATCGTTAGAGCACAGAAAACAATCCGAAACCGGTACTGTGGAGTGTTCTTGGAGCCAGCGAGCCACGTGCTGATCCCAAATTGTTACCGCCAAAAATATAAGAGAAACAAAAAATAAACTTGAACTGGTTTTTCAACTCTGCTACACTCGGAATATCCGAAGCCAATTATTTGTATACATCGTGAGATGAATCAATCTAATGCTATCCGTATAAATGTTGTACAGTGCGTCTCAATGTTCTATGTAAATCTAGGAATTTAAATATTTTCCTCCCAAAGTATACATAAATAATTGGATACAAAACCAAGGTCACACATGACCCTTTTCAATAAATCTGATCCAGCTATTGCGCAATATTTTCATATTCTCATTCTGAGCGCTTCTAACCCGAAAGCTGATATATCAAAATATCATCCGTCAGCATTTGTTCATAGCACATATATCGAAAATAATGTTGGGGCTTAGAAACTGAGCCAAAAGAATGTAATTACCGCACACAATGTATCTTCTAATGGTATATACATTCATACAGTATTGTTCTTTTGGGCTTAAATTCCACCATATGAGTTGCGTGAGCGGGGTTTATCTATTGTTTAATATTTCGAAGCAAACACGTCACGCCAGCTTTAGAGCCGACCTTGTGGACCGCCGGCACTTTTGTTGTGTTCATCTATTAACGAGCCGCTATAACAGCTGCCGTTTATTTTGCAATTTAGATAATTAATTATTGAAATGGGGCTAGATATGGAATAAATAAGGTACGTGATGTAGATTCAAACAAACTTGTTTAAGTGCACAGCGACCCTTTGAAATACGGCAGGTAAGCGTTTCCTCACGTTTGTATCTGGTCAGACGCGCTGGTTAAACTGAGATCGGTGTTCAGATCTTTGAAAATGTTTGCTCAAAAGCAACCACATTACGTTTTCAAGCTCTCTTAAAGATCTACGCTTTCTCGGATTACGCCAAAACAAGAGCACTCCATGGTGGCCGAAGGAAGTGGTTGAAGAAGCTGCAGATGCAGAAGGGTGAGGCATGCCCCAACCACTTTTAAGAGACATGGTAAGTCATAACTGCGGTTGTGGCAAACACACAACTAACTGTACATCGGTAGCCGGAGCAGTGGAGCAGAGAAACGCAGCATGCCGCGACGGCACGCCGAGATTCAATGCCAGGGCTCCATTAGCACCTCATTGACAGGCGAAGAGGCATCGGGTTACGCACATACCAGACATCCCAGGAGACTAGGAGGAGGGAAACGGGATTGCACTGAGATGCAATGGCAGAGCGGCCTAACTGCCGCATCGCGTGCTGCACTCATTACATATCTCTCGGATAGAACTTGGCCATGCATCTTCAGCCGGCCTTCGTGGCATGTGAGCACCATCATCTCCTACAAGTGTTTGTTGAGCTCTCGGCAGTGACTTTTGACAGGCCATCAATAACAGTCGAACATCGCTCATACGCCCAGTGATGACATGATGCCTTCAACTTGATGAGCACAAGTGCTGTTTTCAAACAAGAAAATAAAGTCACAAGAATGTTCCCTTGGTTTTTTACCTTACGATCAAGGTTTGTTCCATTCCATATTTGTAAAATATCTTTAAAGTGTTTAGCATAGCAGACCCTTTTTCACATTTGTCTCTTTCAAGTGTCGTCGCAAACACAATTTGCCCCAAGCGTACATTTGTTATTTGATCCTTTTGCCCCAACAGTCTTCCCCACCTCCTGTCAGTAATTAACTGGCAATTTGCATTTTGTCAAGGCTCTAAACGACCATCGTAAGCTTAACCCCTTTGTTTACTTTGGTAAATATGACTTTTCTCGTCTTGTCACCAATGTCTTCAGTTTCAGTTTCCCTTTGTTTCAGCTTTTTGTTTCGCCATTTCTTACTCAACCCCATTAGGCACTCAATTTGTACGCTTCTCTGGTCGACTTATTCGAAAGGGGGTGTATCTGCCCCAAATTCGACGCAATTTGTTATGACAGAAGAATATATGGTATGCAGCGAATTTTAGCTCGTGCGTTGCTCAGTGTCACTTTCAATTTCTAGCAATTTAATTCGCGTTTGCAGTTAGTTTAATGTGTGCCTCTGTTTTCTGTTCTCTCGTTTAAATGGTTTATGGAGCGTATCCGTCAATGAGGTCAGACACTATAAAATCCTGTTATGTAAAAAGTTAGAAAAGTTATTTAAAAACCCCACCTCCCAGAGTACGGAGTACTGATTTTAATAACTATAAAACGAGTTACTCAAAAATTTGATAAATGGGGAATGTTACTATCTGTTTCGTAGTGAGCGCTGGAGATAAATAAACCTTTTACAAAGTCCACATCTGCAAACGACTGCAAATGAAAAGTGCTGTGACCCAGACAAAGTAAAGAGCAATTTGCAAAAGCATTTTGTTTAACAATGAAAATGCACGCCAATGTAGAGCACGATTAGCGCAAATATGGAAACAATTGAAGTGGCAGCGTCATGCGGACTTAGGCCATTAATGGACTGCAGGTGGAGCTCCTGTTCACTGCTCTGGACTCCTTCAGGCCTCGCCTCGTCTAATTGGCGAATTCCAATTAGCATTCCACTCCCAATTCCTGCCTGCAGCGGCGGAATGTCAGCCAGGGTAATTATATAATTGAGTATGGGTGAAGTCACTGCATTTCTAATTAAGGTTTGCCAGCCCGCCATCACCGCCGATGATCTGTGAGATACGACTGCCAGGCTAGCGAGCTGCCGAGAGTAAGAAATGTGTGTCAGACACTTGACATTAAACATTAAATGAAATGAAATTGCCGACGCTCCGTGTTTGGCATCTATTGCTGATGAGCAGATGACATCGTTTGACAACATCCCATAGAAGCGAGCGAGCACCTAATGACCTGTAACTGCTCCTCCATTGGAGTGCGGTGCTTCAGCCCTGCGTGGGTGAAGTGGGTCGTTGTTCTTGCCATAGAGGTCGTGGGTGGGAGGTGCACTGTGGGGTGATACGGGGCGTTAAACGCGATAAGCGGCGTTCGTTCCCCGCTGCCATGACAACCTACTCTACGGAGTGAAGAACACCACGCACTCTGGTTGCCTTTCAGTGGAACACACATCATTTCTTGGCCGGAAAAAATGGGGGCCAAGAAGCTTACTCAATATTGACGTGGTCTTACAGCTAAACACTTAACCCATTGTCTTTATTGAGATGTAGAGCCACACTTGATGTGCCCGTTTATTTAAATAATCAAATGCAAGGCAACACATCGTGGAAATTAATCAAGTCACCAAATGTCGGCAATTTCGGAGGTTCTGCTTATACAATTTATTTGACCAATTTGAATTATTTTCGCACGAAAAAAAGGAATACAAATAGCAATAAATGAAAGCAATAAAAGTTGTAGCGACGAGGCAAACGCTCAAAACAAATGCACGAATAAATAAGCGCCCAAAGGCAGACGCACAAAAAGTACAAATTTTTGCCCAACAAAAAATAATAAAATAAATAAAAAAGCTCCAACTTAGTGGTGGGGAGAAAGGCGTGAGGGGCACGGCTCGCCAATTCTCAGACAAGGTAAATAAAGCGAACGACCCCCGGCGCAACGAAAGCCCAGGCTGATCTCACAGCTCGGATAAGTGTCCCACAAAAAGAGGAAAACATTTGCCTCCGTTGTAAACCCGAAGTAGCCAGCCTGCACCGAGAGAAATTATGTGATTCGAAGATATCAAAATGTATTTTAAAACCTAACCCATAAAACTTTATACCCCTCCACTCCAGTGAAAAAGTCCTAAACTTATTACAAGAAACTGACCAATTCCCAATTTTTCTCTGTGCATGTTATGCCAGTAGTAACCGACGACGGAGACGTCGCCACTGCTTGTAGTTCAAGGTGCGCTGGTGAACTGTAGAGAGGCCGTCAGACATGCGGGTGCAATGGAGACTGGCTGGCAAGAACGACGCTGGGCGGCGAGAAACGGAGTTTATCCTCTCGGGGGCACACTGCTGGCCACTTTCTACCATCCGCCAAGTACGGGCACAAAGTCATTCTGCATGTGCACTGTAAATTGACAATGATTGCCCACAATTTGCTCAGCACAAAACGCGACAGAAACGAGCAAGAGGCTGGGAAAGCCAAGTCAGGCGAACGGAGATGCAAATGCAGAGCCCGATGCGAGCAGATACAGATATGCGGATAGAGATGCAAGTGTTGGATTCGCAGCTACTTTATAGGCATGTCTCTATCTGCGACTTGTTTGCCGGGAGGCTGTCTCATAACTCTGGCCACTTAAGTTGTGCCAGTGGAGGATCGCCAATTATGGGGGGAATAGCAAAGGGGACTCGGAACGGTGGTAGGGCTTCTTCTCACTGAATTCGTAAGCAGCTCCAATGATTTTTCAATTAAGATTGATGGTAATGAAGTCGTTTTAAGCCTGTCGCCGTCGTGTCTAATTGACCACTCAAGTTATGTAAGCGGCAGTCCGGCAACGCACATATCACTCGGATCGCCCGCTCATCAGGAGCCCTATAAGGAGCCGCAGTAATGGATCCCAAAATGGTGTTTACTCACAAACGGTGCAAATAACTAACTTGGCTCGAACCCCTCAGCAGGTGAGTTTCCAGTTGATCCGTAAATGGATGGTCTTCGCAAGGAGTTTGTTAGGCAACTTATTATAGGAAAATACTGGCAGAATAGGTCGGACCGGAATTGCTTCATGAATTATTAAGAAATTGAATAGTCATGCAAGTTTGGATAAAATGAAAATCGTTTTGAAAACTACAAAACAATATTTCCTTATCAAGCCCTAATGGATCTCTTATTTATGACTTTTCCCATTTGGCAATTCCTATCAATAAATCTGGAACCATTTATTGAGAAATCATAATCGCCCTTGTAAAATAATTTATAAGTGGATGCATGATTTTTGTTTTTGGAAAAGCATCTGTGTTGCCTTTAAACGCTTGTGTGTTTCCAGAGCATTAGCAGATATTGTTATTATTTGATTAATTTTACAAATTTTACCCAAATACCCAGAAACCATTTTTACAAGTCAAAGGTATCAACTCACCAGTCGTTTGTGTGCACTCCAAAAGCCAATTAATCTGCAAATAGACAACAAAATACATTATTAAACATTTCGGAATGCTATAAAAAAAAGATAATTATCGTTAAAGGCAAACATTGAAAAGCCATTAAAAGTGCGATTCCCTGCCGAAGACCCACATCTTCGACTGCCTTGTTCGGCGAAAAAGCGTTTGGAAAAAGCTAGTAAAAGCCACTGAGGGGGCCAAAGCGGCTTGCACATGGTAATCTATCACTTGAGCCGACACTATCGACGCTAAATCTCACGAGCCTGATGCGATTAAAGATCTGGGCACAACAAACTGATAGTTATGAACTCCAAGTGCCTAGGCGGGACGGTGGAAAATGGGGTACCGTTAGCCACGACTTGAGCCAGACTAATTGCAACGTCTGTGCCTGTGCCTGTGCCCCTCTGTGTGGCATATGTGTGGTAAAACGAAACCAGTTTGCCGCTTCCAGCTCTCTGCTTAAAGTCAACAAGCGTAATCTTCACTGCACGTGGGGCAGGCCAAGCCCGGCCACTGAGGAGGCCAAATTCCGAAAAGCCGCTAGAACAAAGAGGCCGCCAAAAGGAAATTGAGGCTTATGAGGGGGAAATGCAATTGTGTGCTTGAACCATCAGCGATGCATGCCAGATGGGAGGATGTATCTGTGGAAAAGAAGCCCCAACCTTAGACAGAACTAGACCACATTTAATTAGGATTATCCCTTCCGATCGTAATATGTACGGTCGGTTTTTACATCAGCTAATTTGTGTCGCGTCCCATACACTAATGAATGACTATGACCATCAAATAGCAGGATCATAAAATATATTTGCTAATTAATTATGGAACCGCGGGTATTTTTAATGGCCAGGCCATAAAATTCCATAATGTTGCAGGTAAGGGAATCCGTTGACCGTTAACTGTGCGCCGCAGAACTGGCCATTTAAGGTGTGAAGAGTTCATAATTTTTGAGGTCAGCCCGTTCCCACTTCTCGCTGATTGACAGCGCCCGACTCGCGGTCAATCTCACTGTAGGAACCGGCGGACGCACCTTAAAGTCCACAGAGACCTGTCAGTAAAGCTCTTCGAAGAAATGTTTTCGAATTATGAGACCCAACCTCGAGTGCCGCTAATTTGTTTTCGACCTCTCGCTGTGCCTGTAATTACAGATTACAGATACGCCCGCGCCGAAATGCAGATGTTTATCAGATGTGTCTGTGAGCTTGATTGTTTGGCGCCATACTTTTTGCTTGCACTGTTCGGGGGCGGCGGCCATAGGAAGTCCATTATTACGGTGCACTCGACGTCCAGAATGGACAAACAAACAAACGGCATTTTAATTGGAGCTGACATTCGTGTTTGTGCTAGTATCCAGCTTCTGCTGAAATTCCAAACAATCCCATGCAAATGTCCGCAGCAGACGCTTAGAAATGTGGCACACCACATGTGATACGATATCCCCTTCTCTCTGAGTGGCTGACAAATCCAGCTGAGCTGTGCAGAATGACAGGGGGCAAGATAAGATTTGTGGGCAGTGTACACTCAAGTTGAGGGCCCGAACATCCGTACAGTGGGACCCCAAATATGCGACTCTCACCGCAACCCAACCACGAATTCAATCAGCTCGCATAGAGTGCTTTCCATAAATCAATAACACACAATTGCAGTGACCCAGTCCATTAGCCAGGATCGAGCGCCCACGACAAGAGTTCTGGCTGGCAGCCCGGCCAATTACCAGGAAATACTTGGCAGGACTCTCCCGGAGCTGGCTAGTTTTCGGAGAGCAACAATTGGTGGCCAGCCACATGGAAAATTGGTATGGTATTCCAGGGGAGAGAGTGCGCTATGCAGGG